>NC_054705.1:36493447-36595947 GCF_016097555.1 Gigantopelta aegis | reverse complement strand
GGGGGGGAAGAATCAAAAGGCTGTACACGCCTACAGTAACTAAAAGTAGGGGGTAGAAAAACATAATTATAAGAGCACATTTACACAAATGTCTTCTTCACCAACGGAAAAAGGGACATTTAAAACAACAACAACAACAACAAAACAAACCCACCAAAAGATTTCTTAGCATTTTTTAGTACTTGGTCACTAGAGGGTTAAAAACACCAGGAAGACCAGAAATTTACGGAAATGGAATACAATCTAAATGTCTGATTTCACAGCTCTAATGGTAAAAAATACTCTGTAATGTTTCAAACTAGTCTGTCATTTTAAAAGAAGCTTCTGGATCGTGCCAATGATCTATTATATAATTGAGGCAGGACGTAGCTCAGTGGTATAGTGCTCGCCTGATGCGCGGTCGATCTAGGATGGACTCCAGTCGGTGGGCCCTTTGGGCTATTTCTCGTTCCAGCCAGTGCTCCACAACTGGTGTAACAAAGGCCGTGGTATGTACTATCCTGTTTGTGGGATGGTGCATATAAAAGATCCCTTGCTGCTAATCGAAAAGAGTAGCCCATGAAGTAGCGACAGCGCGTTTTCTCTTTCAATATCTGTGTGGTCCTTAACCTTATGTCCGACGCCATATAACCGTAAATAAAATGTGTTGAGTGCGTCATTAAATAAAATATTTCCTTTCTTCCTATTATATAATCGAAAATTAATCGAGAAAATCGAATATCGCGGGGTATATTAATTGTAATTGTTCCTACAGTTTGAATGATGGGACTAATGTAAATATGTTGGCAGTGTTCATTGAGGTCCATTTTACGGGAGCGCTGCGCCCGCTTTCCAATTTTTGCTGCCCCACTCTATTTTTATGCGCCTCTCTATATTTTGCCGCACCCTGCCATATCATATCACACCCACCTTGATTTCTACAAACCCTGTGTCTGTCTATTGATTTAATTTAAAAAAAAAAAAAATTTATTTATTTTCTTTTTAATTTTTAATTCTTTTTTTTCAGGATGAATGTCACGGACCAAATAGACCATGTGCCAAAATTGACCTCGATTTTTCAAATGCGGAAGACCAAGTGAAACAGGTGGAGTTACTCTGCGCATGCCCAAAATATTACATGTGTGCAGCACGAGTCACGGACCAAGACGTCGCCAACGCGACCGCAAACAACATGGACAGCATCACGCGCATGTGCGAGCCCACGAAGAAACACCATAGCAACGACAAATAGACGATGTTCAATTTTCAACTTGGGTCTCACTACACAGATGTCTTCTGCCATTGATATCCAGCCACTGAAGTCCACATATTAAACTGCCAGACTTCAAATCACGATTTCTAACAGAAAGGGTTCTCTTTGGAAATAACGACATACACCAATCCGAACATGTGTTACGTCTTCTATTATATAATATAATATAATATAATATAATATAATAATAACACCATCAAAATCAGGCAAAATCCAACTAGTGTACGAAAAATTAAATTATTTTAATTATTCCCTAGTTACTAGAAAAGAACCACACCACGTGTCATTTCGGAACAATCGTGCACCTTGATTAACTCAGTCTCACCCGGAAGTGAACTGTGTAATGAGACCTTAATGTACTCAAATTTGTAGAAGACGTTTTATTATTATTATGGGATACACGATTAATCGATTTTGGAAACGTTCGGGAAATTCCGACAATACCGAGTAGGAGTTACGAAACGTTTACGAAATGTTACGAACGAATGTTGTTGATACACAACAAACATAACAACGCACATCGAAAATGTTCTAACCGAATTAGCTTTCGAATTATACTTTCTTAAGTCGTATTTCTATATAACACTGTTTGTAAATTTATTTTAAAGCAGACATTACAAGAGACCCACTAAGGTCCACATGATTCGATGCATGGATTATGACGTAAGGAACAGCAACTCTTAAGTTACTTGATGAAACAGTTTCTTTTGTTAAATAACTGTATTAGCCTATATGTGACAGTGACATACACCAATACAGATTCGCACGTGTGACCGACAGAAGAATAAATGAAGGGGGGGGAGGGGGCAGAAAGAAGAATAAAAGAGAACAAAAGAAGCACGTGCGGCGATCCAAGGGAGCGAACTGTGTTTTTGTGTTTAGCTTTAAAAGACACGAAGTGACCAAGCTACGAATATTACATTCGAAATAATGTTGCTAGCTTGCCAGCCAATCGGTCGGTCAGTCGGTCGGTAGTTAGGTCAATCGGTCAGTCAGTCAGTCAGTCAATCATCCACCGGACTGACTAACCCACCTACCAAGCAAATTAATGACCAACCGATCAGTCGACGTCTATCTTACTTCACTCCAACCCCTTCCACCCACCCCCATCCCTGCCCTCAATAAACAAACTAACTAAAACAACAACAGATCAACACGTCAGACACGTTCTCCGGTCTCAGTGGCGCAGTGGTTAAGCCATCGGTCCACAGGCTGATAGGTACAGGGTTCGTAGCCCGGTACCGGCTCCAACCCAGAGCGAGTTCTTACGGGCTCAATGGGTCCACTACACCCTCTTCTCTCACACTAACCACTAACCCAGTGTCCTGGACAAACAGCCCAGATAGCTGATGTGTACCCAGGACAGCGTGTGTATATATATATATGCCTATATATATATATATATATATATATATATATATATATATATATATATATATATATAGAGAGAGAGAGAGAGAGAGAGAGAGAGAGAGAGAGAGAGAGAGAGAGAGAGAGAGAGAGAGAGAGAGAGAGAGACGTATTAACTCTTCTAATCTTGCTTGTATTCTTCACTACTCAAATAACGTAATGGGCGTTACCTTGCTATTCTGGGGTGTGGTTTGTCACCGTGTAACCTTGTCCTGTCTTCTACGTTCCCCGTGGCGTCACTGTGGATTGATTGATTGATTGATTGGTTGATTGACATGTGACTGTTGTCTTTGTCTTTCTATTTACATTTACGTTTTGCACCATGTAATGTATATAAAAAAACCTGTGAAAACAAACATCAATTGACTTTTTTGTTGTTGTTATTGTTCTTTAATGACACTACCAGAGCACTTTGATTAATTAAAGGGACATTCCTGAGTTTGCTGCATTGTAAGATTGTTCCGACTAATAAATATTTCTACGAGTAAACTTACATATTAAATATATTTTCTTGTTTAGAATATCAATGTCTGTATATTCAATGTGTTTCTGGTCGTCTTAATATTTGTAAGAAGCCCAAACTGGATTGTGTTTTCAAATAATTTCGTACGTACGAAAACAAATATTTTAGGAAATAAATCGAAATTTAACCTAGTACAAATATTAGAACGATCAGAAACACGTTTAATATACAGCCACTAATATTTTATGCAGAAAAATATATTTGATATGTAATTACAATCGTTAAAAAGTCTCTGTTAGTCGATAACATCTTAAAAATTGCAGCAAACTCAGGAATGATATTCTAAACAAGAATTTTTTTTTAATATGTAAGTTTAATAGTAGAAATATTTTATTAGTCGGAAACATCTTACAATGCAGCAAACTGGGGAATGTCCCTTTAAGCTGTATCCTAACCTTACGCGTGCATGGTTTGGCAATCATTGCAGAACACTAAGAAGAAAGTATACAGAAGCGAGATCAGCATACAAACAACGAAAAACACCTGATAATAAGCAACGACTTTTGAATGCCAGTAAAAGCTACAGAAATGTAAAACGCAAATATGTTAACAAACACAATTGGAAGACAGAACAAAGACTCACAGAACTTAGTCAACATGATGCCCACGCCTTTTGGAAACTGTTAAAAGAAAAACAAGACCCTACTCTCCCCCCTTTAGACACACTGTACGATTACTTTAAAAATATAAACAGCAGTGATGACAACACAACAGAAGAAAAAGATCCAAGTTTTAATATAGATTTTGAGGATACTACCATGCTAAATGAATCAATATTACAAGAAGAAATACTCGCCGTTGTTAAAAATCTAAAAAACAATAAAGCCTGCGGAATAGACCAAATAATCAACGAGTATATTAAGCAAACTATCGGCTGTATGGTCCCTGTGTATGTTAAGCTCTTTAATTTAGTGTTTGAACATGGCATCTTTCCTGATTCGTGGCTAGTTGGCATAATCAAACCGATCTATAAATGTGGCGATAGAACTGTTCCAGAAAATTATAGACCTATTACTTTACTTAGTTGTCTCGGGAAACTGTTTACAGCTGTTTTAAATAATAGACTGAAATTATATTTAGAAACTAATGATTTGTTATCTGAAGTTCAAGCCGGATTCAGGAAGGAGTACTCGACGAACGATCATATTTTTACATTATATGGACTCATCGAATTGCTAAAAGCACGGAAGAAAAAACTGTATTGTACTTTTATAGATTTTAGCAAGGCATTCGACTCAGTATGGAGAACAGGACTTTGGGGTAAACTAATACAAAATGGTATTAATGGTAAATGTTTTAAAGTAATATATAGCATGTATCAGAACATTAAGTCATGCATTAGTGCACATAACACAATGTCGGATTATTTTCAATGTTCCATGGGTGTTAGACAGGGAGAAAATTTATCGCCCCTATTATTCTCCATGTTTCTCAATGATTTAGAGGATACGTTTAAAACTAATGATTGTAATGGCATCCGCATAGATAACTTATTCACAGATTCCACTTTGTATACAAATATTGTTCTTTTTGTGTTACTATATGCTGATGACACAGCGCTCTTTGCCGAAAATTATGACGACATGCAGAATTTATTAAATATTTTCGACTCTTATTGTACAACATGGAAACTAAATGTAAATTGTAAAAAAACAAAAGTGCTAATTTTCAGTGGTAATAAAAAAGATTATTCCAAAAGGTTCCATTTAGGAAATACAAATCTAGATAATGTAGAAATATACAAATATCTTGGAATTATATTTCATAAATCCAATAAATTCACTAATGCTCGAAAACATCAATATGATCAAGCTCAAAAAGCTATGTATTTTACACTTAGACAAGGAAAACGTTGCCATCTTTCCATTCAATGCCAACTTAAATTATTTGATTGTATGGTTTTACCTATTGCTTTATACGGATGTGAAATTTGGGGTTTTGAAAGTCTGTCCTGCATAGAAAAATTGTATAGCAAATATTTAAAGTTATTATTGCCTGTTAGAAAATCCACCCCATTATATATGTTGTATGGAGAACTTGGATGCTTCCCGGTAGATATAACAGTAAAAATAAGAATGATAGGATTTTGGTTTAGGATGATTACTGGGAAGCAGTCCAAGCTATCATTATTAGTGTACAGAATGTTATTGAATGATTATAATACACATTTTTATGATCACAAATGGATAGCTTTTATAAAATCAATTTTAGATAATATTGGTTGCACATATATATGGTGGTCACATTGTGAGCGTATTAATAGTGCTTCATTGTTGAAAATATTTATTTCAACAAAACTCATAGATCAATTTTTGCAAACATGGTACAGTCATATTGACACTTCATCGAAAGCATCTTGTTACAAAATATTTAAAAGCAGTATAGCATTCGAAAATTATTTAAATTTATTAGAAAAAAAACATTGGTGCCCATTGTTACGTTTTAGAGTATCAAACCACAATCTTCCAATAGAGACAGGTAGATGGATACGTAAACCATTACATGATAGATTGTGTTTTTTATGCAACACTAACGACATCGGAGATGAATTCCATTATATTTTTACATGCCCATATTTTAACCATTTCAGACTTCAATATATACCGAAATATTATCGATCCAAACCAAACACATATAAATTTCACGAATTATTTAATTGTAAAAAAACTGGTGTCCTCCGAAAACTTGCAATATTTTGTAAACATATTATGAATACTTTCAAGCCCTCCGGCTCATAGCTTTATTGTATTATTATTGTGTATGCAAACCCAAACCAATTATTTATAATTATATTCCCATGTTCGTTTTATGTAGATATACTTATGTGAATAGTTTTACTCTGTCATCTTGTTAAAAAGTGTGAATTGTTGTATTATATATTGTTCCTCATATGCCGTGGATTACGGCCTGAGAGAAATAAATGTTCAGTTCAGTTCAGACAGATTTGCGGTTAGGCTACTGCGATTGAAATCGATGTCGCTCGCGTCCGGTAAAGCTGTATCCTAACCGGACGCGAGCGATTATTTTAGAAATCATTGATTTTAATCGTCGTATCCTAACCGCACGCGTACTGTCGGACGGATAAATGTGTTAGGATACGGCAATTGAAAACAATTATTTCTAAAATAATCGCTTGCGTCGCTCGCGTCCGGTTGGGATACAACTTTAGAATACAGCTTAATACACACAATTTTGAGTGTTGACCGTGATTCATGAGATCATGACATCATGATTGTTTACTGTGCTCTGTCTTATACAGATTCAGATTTGTGAAGCCATTTTTGGAAGCTGGGACAAGAAATAGCCCAATGGGCCCACCGACGGGGATCGATCCCAAACCGACCGCGCATCAAGCGAGCGTTTTACCACTGGGCTGCGTCCCGCCCCTGACAGACATACAGACACGAAAGGAATCAATGCGGACTTTGTTTTATTTAACGACATCACTAGCGTTTATTATTCATCAGCTATTGAATGTCACATTCTGACATGTAGTAGTAGAGAGGAAACTCGCTACTAGCAAGTGATCTTTTATATGTACTTTCCCACAGACATGACAGCACATACCACGACCTTGGATATACCAGTCAATGGTGTATGTATACAAGCAGTGGCGGATCCAGGAAATCCATTGGGGGTGGGGGGGGGGGGTGGGCAATGCCAAGGGAACATAGAGGGAGTTGAAATTGGATTAGAAAAATATTAAGTTAGTATATAATAAGGGGAGGGCCCCCCCCCCGATCCACCTCTGACAAGCCTATTCAATCGATTGCTTCCATAAAACATTTCATTTTATTTCAATTTATGTTCGTGCTTATATCCACTTAAGGTTCAAGCGCGCTGTCCCGGGAACACACACCTCAGCTATCTGGGCTGTCTGTCCAGGACAGTGAGATAGTTGTTAGTGGTTAGTGAGAGAAAAGAAGGTGTAGTGGTCCTACACCTACCCACTGACCCGTTAAAACTCGCTCTGGGTGGGAGCCGGTACCGGGCTGCGAACCTTATGTCCGATGACTTAACCACGACACCACCGAGGCCGGTTCCATTAAACAACCACCTGTCTGAAATAAACTGTCCAGAGTCTGTTGCGTTGTTGACATATTGTTAAGGACCACACATATATATATATATATAGAGAGAGAGACGAAACCCGCTGTCACCACTTCATGGGCTACTCTTTTCGATTAGCAGCAAGGGATCTTTTATATGCACCATCCCACAGACAGGATAGTACATACCACAACCTTTGTTAAACCAGTTGTGGAGCACTGGCTGAAACGAGAAATAGCCAAATGGGGCCACCGACGGGGATCGATCCTAAACGGACCTCGCATCAAGCGATCGCTTTACCACTGGGTTACGTCCTGCCCAAAAAATTATTGGGAGACCAAATTCAGTTTGGGCTACTACAAACATTGAGACAATCGGAAACATACTGAATATACAGACACTGATATTCTAAGCAAGAAACTGTATTTATTATGTAATTTTAGACTTTAAAATATATTATCAGTTGGAAATATCTTACAATGTCAGCAAAATCGGGACATCCTCTTTAAACTAAATCAGGGCCCGTGCTTATAAAACTTAAAGTCTGGACTTTATTAAAGTCTCACCGTGGTGCAGGGGTGTAACATTCTCTTTGAGAATGGCCAATAGAGCACAAAATTGAAGTTTTGAGTAAAATTCAGTATCCGTAAAATTCTGTGATATTTGTGTTTTTGCACAGTTCTTTACACTGTTTTTGTTTAAGTCTTGAATTTTTATATTGATGTTGATCATCACTTTATTTATTTGCATTACCATAGTTTGACACCCAATAGCCGATGTATTTTTCGTGCTGGGGTGTCGTTAAATATTCATTCATTCATTCATTCATTATTAAAGTCTAGACTTTAAGGTTTATAAGCACGGGGCCAGAACGACAAAACCGTGTTCAGGCCGTATCTCTGCACAACACAGAGTCGAATGGGCATTTGACAAAATAGTGGTTGATTCCATAAATTTCTGTTTAGTGCTCCGCCTATAGCACAGCCACTCCTGCTTGCACCGTCACAAAGAGGACTTCCACTTCCAGACTAGATTTCTAAATCAAAACTAACGCCGGACAGCTCATTGGAATACAGTTGTGATAACATGTACTCAAATAAGCACAAAGTGTAAAATTTGGTTTGGAAGATTTATTCTTAAAGTTGGCACCTCGAGCAAAAGAATCTAATTTATACACTAATATTTGTTTTTCTGTACCAATATTAAACGTTAAATTTATGTACAGCTTAAATGTAAGTTTGTTTTCTTTAAGAACACCACTAGAACACATCGATTCAGAGGAACCCGCTATATTTTTCTATTAGTAAGGGATCTTTTATATGCACCATGTATCCCACAGACAGGGAAGCTCAAACCACGGCCGTTGATATACCAGTCGTGGTGCAATGGCTGGAACAAAACATAACCGAATAGGCACATTGTCGGGGATCGATCCTAGACCGCATCAGACGAGCGCTTTACCATTGGGTTATGTCACGGCCCAAATTTATGTACAGATGCCAATGGGAGAATCTTTAGACTGTCGGAAACTGTTGCTATCATGTTTTAATAGTTGACGAACCATTTGACTTCGGCTTTCATGGAGGTATGGGTAAGAGCTTTGAGCGTGCCCACTCTCACGCGGGACACATCCACGTTGCTCTGTGTACTAGTGATGGTAAAGAACCAGTATGGATTGTTTGAAATCCTGTACTCCTGCGACTTAGAAGCGGACGTCCTGATAATCTTCAAAGACTCAGCAGCTATCTCACCCGATGTGTCCTCTTCTATATCGTCGGCCTTGACCGCGAACCATTCACCGGAAGCTGATTCCCGGCGTACAATTCGGACTGAAGCTCCTCGACGGACTGCGGATGCCAGGTCGGCCTTTGACCCAGAGGTCACACTCCCGTCTTTGGCTGTCGAAAGAACCAGTGTCCATGGGCGAGTGTCAACAAACCAGCTGATTGCTTTCCTTTCCGTGGTGCTCTCCCCTTGAGATACGTTACCAATGGTTTGCCTCCACGTCTGCACAGTTCCTGATGTGTGCAACATTCGCCAGACCCACTGAGAAACGTTTTGGAAACTTTGACCGTTGTTGGATTTTGAAATCTCGTTCAGAAGCTCGGCTGAAACATGGCCTTTCTTTGATCGCACATTGTCGGCTTCGGTGGAAAAATTTCCTACGAGAACCTTCACTCTGTGTCCGCTCTCCACGGCTGTCGTCAAATCGACAGGAGACCCGTCTATTGTTTCGCCGAAGGCGCCGTTGGTGAACACCAGCTTCCAGCAAGAGTCGGCGTACCACTTCAAAGCACTCCTGGATTGGGATCGACGTCTGTAATCGTTCGAGTATACAGTTGATTGGTACTCGCCATGGAAGCCATTTGTAATGAACATGTTGAATGTCCAGTAGGCTTCGGACGGGAACTCCATGTGGTCGTCACCTTGCTTCTGACCCGCATGCCAAAGACTCTGTCCACCGACCAAAAGTCCATCATCGGAAACCTTTACGTTGTGAAAAGGATAAGAGTACCTGTCATCACTTGAAACTGCCGTGATATCAAACCCTAAATTAACAGATCTCGCCAGTTCCTCTAGACTTCCATTTGTTATATTTCCATCATAATTATGAGCCAATACAGGGGCAGTAGTCGGAGGTTCCTTAGTGAACCAAATTATAGGATATTGGTGTTCGCTTTTAACAGTTTCAGGATTATGGGCGTCCCTTTTGAGTTTATAATACTTTATGACGTGTCCCGAGGTACATACCATCAAAAGCATCCGATAGACCTCTTCAGAGAACTCGTCCCATTTCGCCTTAGTAAGATGCATAAGAGACTGTCCACATAGGTTATTGTTAATCAACGTCATCTTGTCCAGTTCGCCGAAATAATGCATTGAAGGAAGGTGAAATCGTACTCGTGCTCCGCGAGAAAAGGCGGAAATCAAAGACGATCTGCTGCCATTGATTTCCTGGCCTAGTTCGTCATTCTCCAAAACCATCTGCCATCTTGAGTCACATGTTCCTGAAATGACATATCATGAGACAAGAAGTTATTTTCTAAACCCATATGCCATTTATGAGTTGCATCATATACCGGTATCATAAGCCGAGTTATTTTCTAAGGGTATGCTGTGTCGAATGTTCCTGTAATGATATACCATAAGCTGAGTTATTTTCTAAGGGTATGCTGTGTCGAATGTTACTGTAATGATATACCATAAGCCGAATTATTTTCTAAGGGTATGCTGTGTCGAATATTCCTGTAATGATATACCATAAGCTAAGTTATTTTCTAAGGGTATGCTGTGTCGAATATTCCTGTAATGATATACCATAAGCTGAGTTATTTTCTAAAGGTATGTTGTATCGAATATTCCTGTAATGATATACCATAAGCTGAGTTTATTTTCTAAAGGTATGTTGTATCGAATATTCCTGTAATGATATACCATAAGCTGAGTTTATTTTCTAAAGGTATGTTGTGTCGCATGTCCTTGCAATGATATACCATAAGCCGAATTATTTTCTAAAGCCATCTGCCAGGTTGTGTCATATGTTTCTGAAATTATATACATTGTATTATAAGCGGAGTTATTTTCTAAAGCCATTTCGTGTCGCATGTTCCTGAAATGATATACATTGTATTATGAGCCGTGTACGATGCTAGTAGCAGGATATGACTTTACTTTATCCGTCATCATATTCTGTGAATAGAAACAGTGGCTGCAGGATAAAACATCGTTATCATACCGTACATTTCATATGAAAGAAGCTGTGTAAAGCGTAGTCATTAGGCATCATTTATGATGACGGATAAAGTAGCAGGATATGACTTTTGACGTCACTCACACGCATAGCCTATATTATAAAATCGCTCATTTGACCTCTGGGTCATCGTACAATGAGGCTGAAATAACAGAAATAATAGCTTTTCCCCTTACTTTTTATCGTCTACAGAATAAAAAATATTAACTAGTTAATGATGTCGGATATCTTACCATCACATCTCTATTTTCATAACAAAAAAACGAAAAAAAAACGAGAGAAAAAAAAAACGTCAGGCAGTTCATTACCAACTGACCAAAAAATCTGTTACTTCTTTAATCGAATTAAGTTTTCGACAGGGATGCGTCATAAACACCCGTTGGTTGATCAATAATTACAAACAGCGCAGTCATACTTGACAACAATTGGAAAGTGAAAAGAGGGACATTCTAATTGAAGGCCACTAATTGGTCCGAAGTGACTGGGGGGGGGGGGGGGGGGGGGGGGGGGGGGGAAGGTCCGGGGACATGCCCGCCACCCTCGGATTTGTTTCTGAAAATTATGTGCTCTGAGATACAATTTCATGTGTTTTGAAAATTTTGAGGCTCTTTTTTTTAAAGAATCAAGTGGCAACAAGTAGATAGGAAACTTTGTGTCACATGGTCACAAGCCGCATGGTCACACCTGACACCCGAAGTTATTATTGTCTAAGGTAAATATATCTCTATCACGCCAAGTTTTTAAAGTACATTTAAAGTGGACTCCAGATACTGATTTTTAATTAATTAAATTTTCATTATAACTATGAGTGGCGTATGTCACTCCCACTATGCTAAAAATACGAGTGTATTGTTACATTATTTAACGTAATTGAACTGGCAATTACAATCAAAACTGCTTTAAAACAATATACACTATTATCATTCCATGCTTAGTTATAAGTACAGTTGATGCATGTTACCATTATAAGGATTGGGGGTTAGACGTATGCCAGTGGTAAAGCGCTCGCTTGATGCGCGGTCGGTTTGGGATCGATCTCCGTCAGTGGGCCCATTGGGCTATTTCTCGCTCCAGCCAGTGCACCACGATTTGTACAACAAAGGCCGTGGTACGTGCTATCCTGTCTATTTAACGACTCACTCAACACATTTGTATTTACTGTTATATGGCCTCGGACATATGGTTAAGGACCACACATATATTGAGAGAGGAAACCCGCTGTCGCCACTTCATGGGCTACTCTTTTCGATTAGCAGCAAGGGATCTTTTATATGCACCATCCCGCAGATAGGATAGTACATACCACGGCCTGATATACCAGTCGTGGTGCACTGGCTGGAACGAGAAATAGCCCAATGTGGGAAGCGCAAATAAAAGATCCCTTGCTGCCTGTCGTAAAAGAGTAGCCTATGTAGCAGTAGTAGAGCCGGCTCAAGTAGCGACAGCGGGTTTCCATAAAAAAAAACCGATGATAAGATAAAAAAATTCAATGTGCTCCAGTGGCGTCGTTAAATAAACAAACTTTACTTTTTCACTGAAGAGAGCATCCAATTTTTTTTATCAGGACAATCTATGGAAATGGGGACAATTTTTCAAACTTCCGGGACGCCCAAAAAAAGGTAAAAAATTCGGGACAGGCAAGTATGCGCTTTTGGTAGGGGCGGATTATGGGGGGTTTCCCCAGTTGCACGGACCCCCCCCCCCCCCCACCCCGGCTAAAGATATCCCCAAAACAACCCCACCACGTAGATGTCCACGTAAAATCTGTACTTTCAAATTATAAATATTTACATATTGTTTCAGACCTCCCCCCTTTCCTACAGTATAATCCGCTCCAGGTTGGTAAAACTATTGATAAGGGATTTAGTGGAGCGGCTAGCAAAAAACAAATTTGCACTTTTGGTTAAAAGCATGAAACTTGGCACATATACACCTTGAGACCCATTACGAATATTTTCAGATATGGACCCAAGTCAACACCTACGTATTTACCCGAAACATTGTTGAAAGGGGCGCTGGCGAGTTTCTTCCTGTAATGTGTGTATTAGTGATTAATATGTGACATTTTTCAGCGAACTCAAAAATGATCAATGTAGAAGGTATTTAGCGTCAAACATAGGGCTATTATTGTATTAGACCGGGGATCTTTGCCTACTCGGTGGTAGGCAGAAATTATGTGTTTTCGCTATAGAGTTATCTCTGACCGAGAGCGAGTATATATATATATATATATATATATATATATATATATATATATATATATATACACACATTTGGTAATTTTAGTATATTTTTTTTTATAGAGGAAACTCACTACATGTTCCCATTAGTAGCAAGGTATCTTTTAAATGCACCATCCCACAGACAGGATAGCACATACCACAGCCTTTGGTATACTGGTCGTGTGTCACTGGGTCGAACGAGAAATAGCCCAATGGGCACACCGACAGGGATCGATCCCAGATCGACCGCGCATCAGTCAAATTCTTTACCACTGGGCTAAGTCCCACCCTCCTATCACACGCCAACTCCAGCAAGATGGAGGGTAAAGAAATATTTAAACAAGATCTTTCCAAGAGTTATATAAGCAACAGGTGGGTTCTAACACATTAACACGAGTACAAAGGAAATTGTCAATGAATTAATCGAAGCCATGTAAACATCAAAGAAACCCCCTCGCCAATGTGTTCCGTCTGTGCTGGTGCAAAGCGGTGTCAAACCATTCATTATAGATGTTTTAAGACACGGCTGATGTGTACTTCAATCCAGTTTTTTAATCACAAAACAAGAATTTAAAGGTCCTATGTCAAAATTGAAACTACAATATTTCATTATTTTGTAATAAATAACTACAAATTAATTAATCCCACGCTTAATCGTTCCATAATAAAGTCTTACAAGAGAGTTTCCAGGATAATTTGTAGCTAAATATAGCATGTCCACCATCTTTGTTTCTTTCGTCAGTTAATTCTGGGTAAACGTAGTGTGTTGAATATGCAAGCTTAAAACAGTGACGTCACTAGTTAATGCGAGTGACATACTCTCATATCCCCCCTCTACAATGTCTTTTTTTCTACTAGTAAATGGAACTACTTGGTTAAATTTTTTTAATAGGCATGTAGTTGAAGGTATACATTTTATGTTCCAAAGCAAAAGTTAATAAATATTTTGGCTGGAACCGCCATTATTGCAGCTTTGACATAGCACCTTTGACAATGCATTAAGTATTTAAAGGACAAAATTAAAGGTTTGCTGCATTGTAAGATGTTTCCGACTAATAAAATATTTCTACGATTAAACTTACATATTAAATATATTTTCTTGTTTAGAATATCAGTGTCTGTATATTCAATGTGTTTCTGGTCGTCTTAATATTTGTAAGAAGCCCAAACTGGATTTTGTTTTCAAATAATTAAAATATTTTAGGAAATAAAATGAAATTTAATACAGTACAAATATTAAAACGATCAGAAACACGTTTAATATACAACCACTAATATTGTATGCAGAAAAATGTATTTGATATGTAATTACAGTCGTTAAAAAGTCTCTGTTAGTCGATAACATCTTTAAAATTGTAGCTGACATTTGCTAAGTATATTGTATAGGAATATTTATACATCTGTGTATTTCTAATTGTTTACACATTATAAAAATAATGAATGGATGAATGAATGTTTAACGACACCCCAGCACGAAAAATACATCGGCTACTGGGTGTCAAACTATGGTAATGCAAACAAATAAGGTGATGATCAACATCAATATAAAAATTCAAGATTTAAATAAAATTAGTGTAAAGAACTGTGCAAACATACAAATATCACAGATAGATACTGACTTTTACTCAAAAGTTAATTTGTGCTGTACTGGCCATTCTCAAAGAGAATGTTACACCCCTGCACCACGGTGAGGCTACAGCACGCGCAGAGGGATTAAAAAGATAAAAACATACATTTAATAATATATGCAGATTTTCTGATATCATAATATCTCTAGAAGGTTTTTAAAAATGAATACTGTTGGCGAGAATGTGCATGCCTCTGTCACGCGATGGGGCGGGACGTAGCCCAGTGGTAAAGCGCTCGCTTGATGCGCGGTCGGTTTAGGATCGATCCCCGTCGGTAGCCCCATTGCGCTATTTCTTGTTCCAGCCAGTGCTCCACAACTGGTGTAACAAAGGCCGTGGTATGTACTATCCTGTCTGAGGGATGGTCCATGTAAAAGATCTCTTGCTGTTAATCGAAAAGTGTAGCCCATGAAGTGGCGATAGCGGGTTTCCTCTCTCAATATCTGTGTGGTCCTTAACCACATGTCTGACGCCATATAACCGTAAATAAAATGTGTTGAGTGCGTCGTTAAATAAAACATTTCCTTCCTTCCTTCCGTCACGTGACAGCTGAACAATGGCGTTTCTTTCGTAGTCACAAACATAAATTCTTTCTCATCACACGTAACACCCTGTAGGTACCGCAATCTTGCTGAGTCACGAGACATACAGGTCACAGTTTGATCTGCAATACTGGAACTATAGATCCATTCGTCTTTCACTGTTTAGAGATATGGTGATCCTTAATACACCATGACGCTTACATACAAGCTAAATAAGGCGATCCTTTGTACAGACAAAATGAGTAGTCTTTCAGTAAGGCTATGTTGTTATATTTTCCTTGGTCAATAGCAAGTCTGAAGACCTACATCTTGTATAACGTATTCTAACATACGCTGGGTTTGATAAGTGATGTAACGTTCTATATTTCACAGCGACTTGTTATGCATATAATGAAAAAAAGTAACGGATAAATAATTAATAGAACGATACCACTTTTTATAATCATAACATTATTATTAGTTTACTAAAAAGTTCTTTGATGTGATTATTGATGTGTTTGATAGTTATGGTAATAAAAGAGATTATGACCAATTCGAAATTTAGTCAATTTCATTTAGAAGAATTGATCAATTTTTTTTAGGGAATATGAATAAAATAACTGACTAAATTTCAGGTATTACGTATATTAGCTGAAATGTTACGTATTCCCTGTAATATATACTTAACCACCACCAACAGGTCAGTTACTTAATTGACATGTTTCGGTGTATGTATGTATGTATGTATGTATGTATGTATGTATCGCTCTCTCTCTCTCTCTCTCTCTCTCTCTCTCTCTCTCTCTCTCTCTCTCTCTCTCTCTCTCTCTCTCTCTCTCTCTCTCTGTCTCTCTGTACTGACGAGCCCATACAAATCTATTTAAGTGTAAAGGAAATTAGTTGATTGCTATTTCTGTGTGCATGTAATTCAAGGAATAATGTTAATTTTCACCAAACAGTTAATAAATATTTGTTATTGTTTCTGGGTTGGTTTGGGTGGGGTTTTTTAAAGATTTTGTTTGTCATTTTGTTTTTATCATTATACGTCTTTGTGACTACCCATTTAAAAAAAAAAAAATGTTTTCTGGACAATGTTGAGATAGAAAATGCAGACGAAAATAAATATTTTGATGTGTGCCTGGATAAAAAACAGTAAATTTAATCTATGCAAGAAATCCTTTGTTCGAATAGGGGCGAGGCGTAGCCCAGTGGTAAAGTGCTCGCTTGATGCGCGGTCGGTGTGGGATTGATCCCCATCGGTGGGGCCATTGGGCTATTTCTCGCTCCAGCCAGTGTACCACGACTGGCACATCAAAGGCCGTGGTATGTGCTATCCTGTCTATGGGATGGTGCATATAAAATATCTCTTGCTGCTAATCGAAAAGAGTAGCCCATGAAGTGGCGACAGCAGCGGGTTTCTTCCCTCAATATCTGTGTGGTCCTTTACCATATGTCCGACGCCATATAACCGTAAATAAAATGTGGTGAGTGCGTCATTAAATAAAACATTTCCTTCCTTCCTTGTTCGAACAAGCTCAACGAAACTGCAAGGAACTTCGCCTGTGAATGGAATACCGAATCCAACTGTTCTATTCTGTTGTAGTACCAATGCTATTGCACGAATGTGAGATATACAGTGTTGAAAACCTTGATAAGATAGAACGACTCAATATTCAGTTATAAAACATTTATCTGTAGTCAGAAAAAACATACACCCGCTTTTACATTATATGGTGAATTTGGAAGAAAACTCCTTTACTTGATTATATACTGTATATTACTCGATTATATACTTGATTATTTACTTGATTATATACTGTATGATCTGTTTTGGGGCTTGACTTCTAATAGCTAAAAGTAGAAAATTACCCTGTGCGTTTGATTTAGTAAACTAGTTTAGGAGTGGCAGTCCTGTATATAGCGGCGCAAAAAGGATTACATCTCTAGTAAAGGATCTCCTGTAGTGGCTGTCCTCCTATAGACGAGACACTAAATAAAAATTCATGGAGTCGACCACTATTTTACCAAATGCCCAATCGACTGCAGAGATACGGCCCTGATCACGTATTGCGGTCTTGTCGTTTAGATATTACAGAGATACGGCCCTGATCACGTATTACGGTCTTGTCGTTCAGATATTACAGAGATAGGGTCCTGATCACGTATTACGGTCTTGTCGTTCAGATATTGCAGATATACGCCCCTGATCACTTATTACGGTGTTGTCGTTCAGATATTACATAGATACGGCCCTGATCACGTATTACGGTCTTGTCGTTCAGATATTACAGAGATACGGCCCTGATCACGTATTACGGTCTTGTCGTTCATATATTACAGAGTTACGACCCTGGTCACATATTACGGTCTTGTCATTCATATATTACAGATATACGGCCCTGATCACGTATTACGGTCTTGTCGTTCAGATATTACAGAGATTCGACCCTGATCACGTATTACGGTCTTGTCGTTCAGATTTATAAACTGATGTTTTATGATTTGATTAAATATGACACAGAATATAAATGGATTGTACATATTAGAGGCATATTTCACAGACTTGGTTATAACATACATATATCATATTTTAAAAAGAACTGTAAAAGTATAACTAGACAACCAGTTTACAGTTTTGAATTAGGGAAGTGTTCCCCATACATACTATTTAAAGAGAAAATAAGAAAAACAATTATCACATTTCTTCAATTTCGTCTACTGGTCAACTGTGTCCAACTGAGAAACGTAGATAGTCAAATATACCGAAAGATCAAAGGACATGTACGTTATGTAAATCTGAACGATCAAAACCGTATCTCTGCACCATTCAAAATAGTGTTTGATTCCATGAATCTCTATCTATTGCCTCGTCTACAGGAGGACAGCCATTCAAAATAGTGTTTGATTCCATGGATCTCTATCTATTGCCTCGTCACAGGAGGACAGCCATTCAAAATAGTGTTTGATTCCATGGATCTCTATCTATTGCCTCGTCTACAGGAGGACAGCCATTCAAAATAGTGTTTGATTCCATGGATCTCTATCTATTGCCTCGTCACAGGACAGCCATTCAAAATAGTGTTTGATTCCATGGATCTCTATATATTGCCTCGTCACAGGAGGACAGCCATTCAAAATAGTGTTTGATTCCATGGATCTCTATCTATTGCCTCGTCTACAGGAGGACAGCCATTCAAAATAGTGTTTGATTCCATGGATCTCTATATATTGCCTCGTCACAGGAGGACAGCCACTCCCGAGGAGATCCTTTACTGAACAATACATCCTTCCTGCAATGCTCAAAGAGGACTGCCACTCTCAGATTAATTTACTAAATCAAAACTAGCACAGAACAGAGCTCTTTGGAACAAAGAAAGCTATGATGACACGCATTCATGAATCACGGTCAAAACAGTTGTGATATCAGAGATGAGTTTCATTATCTTTTTATATGTATGTATTAAACTAAAAAAAGCGAGAATGACACTGTTGAAAAAATGTTATCTTGTAAAACATATTATGATTAAAATCAAAGAACTCTTCTGCTATAAACGTGTCAGTATTCTTTTTAAAAATGTGTGTATTTATTAACACTGTAAATAGATATTTTTCCTCCTGAAAACCTAATTTAGTTTGCTCGATCTTCTGTTACTGATTTTAAACTTAATATTTAGTTGAATGAATATATAATAGAGATATGACTCTTGCAATTTTCACGTATGTGTATATTATATATGTATTGCCTATAAACATACCACTGTTTGGTAGCAATGGGTGAAATAAAGATATGTCCTGTTCTATTCAGTTCTCAAAGAGTCCAAATCAACATTAAACTCCGCCATTCTTTTTATAACTTTGATTACGATTTTGATACTTACCAGCATTAACATACAACACACAACTGAACAGCAGTGCAGATGTGAATACCGTGATCGCCTCCATTGCGAGAATTATCGCTTTCTTCACAATAACTGAACTGTCAGTTCGTCAGTGCCTCAGTTTCTAGTTTATATATATATATATATAGGCCACACCTATCTCAATTAGCCACGCCCATGATGAGAGCCTTCTTGCTTATGTCACGCTGTGCCACAAATCAGCGCAAGGTTTAAAACAAACATACACCCAGCTGTGTTTAGTCTCAGAATAAGCCACGCCCCTCTCCGATAGTCAATTTGACCAGTATAAGTTAAATTTTATTATTGTTGAATGCGCGGTCGGTCTGGGATCGAATCCCATCGGTGGGCTCATTGGGCTATTTCTCGTTCCCGCTATGGCACCACGACTGGTATATCAAAGGTATATATGCTATCCTATCTGTCGGGTGGTGCATATAAAATATCTCTTGCTACTAATGGAAAAAGGTAGCGGGTTTCCCCTCTAGGACTAATTACCAAACGTTTGACATCCAATAGCCGATGATTAATAATCAATGTGCTCTAGTGGTGTTGTTAAACAAAACAAAACAAAGTTTCACTAGACAAACTCAGTCTATATATACATGTAAAAATATATACTATTGTTATAGGCGTACTGGCTCCCATGTTTGTAGGGGAACAGGCTGGTTTTTGCCGAAATTAAACGAAAATGCCCGAATGTTAATAACAATAACAGGTTAGCACATTTTGCCTCAATATATATAGTGAAACCCACCACCTTCTTATTTAGAAAACATCGATGATAGTCATACTGCATAGTCACCCACCTTATTTATAAAAGATAATGCATATGCATATCAATCATTTGTCTTCAACCATTAAGAAGATCTGTCCGGTCGTTTCCACGGGAGACAGTTCCCCAGCTCGTATATGTGCTGTCCTGTCTGTGGAATGATGTATATAAAAAGACCCCCTGCTACTAATGGAAAAATGTAGTGGGATTCCTCTCTACCACTATATGTCAAAATTACCAAATGTTTGACATTCAATAGCCGATTGTTATTAAATCAATGGGCTCTAGCGGTGTCGTTAAACAAAACAAACTTTAACTTGAACCTTTTTATGCCCTGTCTGTAGGAGGACTTCCACTCTATGGACTAATTAAATGTCTGTGACGTTTATTTAAAAAAAAAAAATTGTCCAAATATCTATCGTTTTTGCCAGAATTTGTGGATTTGACACCCCCCCCCCCCCCCCCCACACACACCTTTTACCGTATCTCGTACGCTTATGTGTGGCGATACTATTCAAAGTGAATGCCATTTGATGATATATATCATTATTATCCACATAGTTCAACATAACCGGGTTAATAATAATCATACGAAGCACACGTGTGGTTGAAACATTTTGAGACGGTTCTTGTTATTCATAAAAAAACTTAACAATAATAATATTGATAATAAAGAAATTATTACACTCGCGTGTGTGTCGTACTGAATGTACGAAACTCGCTCGGGCAATACAAGAGTCCTGACACTAAGTCTTGTTTTGTAAAATCAGTAAGACACACACAGGCTCGGAGAATAATCTCTATTTATATTTGTTCAGGTTCATGCTCATGTTAACACACTCAGTGACGGGTCCAGAAAATCCATTGGGGGGGGAGGGGGGAGGGGCAGTGACATGAGGTGGAATGCCAAGGGAACTTTGGGGGAAGTTAGGTGATCCCCTATATCCACCTCAGATACTGAATAGAAACGCGACAAGGAAACAGAAACTGTATAAATACGCGACGTGATCTCCGTGAATAGAGCGTTAAGAAAAGCGCTGGGCTGATATTATTTCCTGGGAAATACAAACACGTTTTACAAATTGAATACTAAAAGGTTAGAAGACATTTTGCAATGCAACGACAAACACTAACCCCAAGTTCAGCCAGCTAATGGGTTTGGAACAACCCATACTCATTCCCGAGAAATCATGCCGGGAAATACAAACACATTGTGTACGTTTTACAAATAGAATATTAAAAGTTAGAGGACATTTTGCTACGCAACGACAAACACTATCCCCAAATTCAGCCAGCTAACATTGCGCTAACGTTCGCGACTAGTTGATTGGTACCCATTTGATTTACCGTGAAGCGCATGAGTCAGTCTGGACGATGGTTTTTTACTAGATTTGCATGAATTGAAACAGTGGATTTTCCCCAAACTAGAACATTGATTAAGCAAGATTTTGTAAGTATTGCTTTACTGACGCTCTCATAGTGCCATAGCAGGCCCGCAGAAACCGAGGTGGGTGTGTTTTTGGTGGATACAATTATTACATGCGTGAAGTCATCCCGGGAAGGGGGAGGGATTTAGCTCAGTTGGTTGAGTGCTCGCTTGAACTGCTTGTGTCGCACGATCGAACCACCTCGGTGGATCCATTGACCTGATTGGTTTTTTTCTAGTTCCAACCAGTGCACTTCAACTGGTAAAATGCCGTGGTATGTGCTATCCTGTCTTTGAGATGGTGCATGTAAAAGATACCTTGCTGATAATGGAAAAAAGTAGCAGGTTTCCACTCTAAGACTCTAATAGCCGATGGTTAATAAATCAATGTGCTTTAGTGGTGTAGTTAAACAAAACAAAAACTTTAAACTCATCCCAGGAAATACAAACACTTGATGCCTAAAGCATTTACGGCCGAATTTAGAAAGTCCGTTTTTATCCTACGCGCGTGTAACTATATCATGAATTTACGAAGCCTGTTAGTTTATTTGTTGTTGAGCTTTTGTTGTCGCTATTTTTGTTGTTGTTGTTGTTTGTTGCTTTGTTTGTTGGGGTTTTGTTGCTTTTATGCGTTTTTGGCACTGACATATAAGCATTGTAATTCGGCCGATACCAAGCGCGTAGGAACGATATCTGGAGTGGGGTGGCACAACCTCTAGTGGAGGCTAGGAGGGGCCCAAATCCCCTCTCTCTCTCTCTCTCTCTCTCTCTCTCTCTCTCTCTCTCTCTCTCTCTCTCTCTCTCTCTCTCTCTCTCTCTCTCTCTCTCTCTCTCTCTCTGTGTGTGTGCGTGCGTGCGTGCGTGTGCGCGCCTGCTAAAGATTATGGGGCCTTATTTACTACGACTAAAAAACGTACATTTTCGTCTTCAAATGGGGGCTGAGGGAGGGGAGGGGGCGACACAGTAACCAAGACCCTGTTTCTACAAACCTGCATACTTTTAAGATAAATCGCCCCCCCCCCCCACCCCACACACACACCCATAACTTATGACCTTCCACATCAGGAATCTTTCCTGTCGGACTGAGTAGCCGAAACCAATTTGCACTGCCTAATTTAATACATCATACACGTTACATTCAATTAATTAAAAAGTTAAAAAGGTTGAGTACAATTCTTTATTATTCATCGGCTATTGGAATGAATGAATGAATGAATGTTTAACGTCACCCCAGCACGAAAAATACATCGGTCACTGGGTGTCAAACCATGGTAAATGCAACCAACTCAGTGTCACGTAAAAATTGTAAAATAAGTTCTGGATGGAATCGAAATGATTCCTTTACAGTTCGTGGTCCAAATATATCTTTTCGAATTTCTTTCAGAAACTGACACTCCACCAAAATGTGACGCACAGTCAGAGTACACTGACAGTGCTCACACTGAGGTGGAGGTTCTTTCATTAAGATAAATGAATGGGTCAAGTAAGTATGACCGATGCGGGCACGACACAAGACTATTTCATCCTTCCTGCACTGTCTATAGGAGGACTGCCACTCTTCCAAGACTGGCTTGATAGCACGAAGCTTGTTCGCAACCTCACCGTCCCAACGGCTATTGGAAGTCAAATATTAGATAATTCTGACATAATTATAGTCTTGAAGGAAAGCCGCTACATGTTTTAATTGGCAGTAAGGGATCTTTTATATGCACTTTACAGGACAACACCTACCAAAACCTTTGATATACCAGTCGTGGGACACTGGATGGGACGGGAGAAACCCAATCAGATAATGAGTCCATTGACGAGATTCGATCCTTCAACCCAAGCACCTCAAGAGAGTACACTACCGACTGAGCTAGATCCTACACCATTGTGTTAAGGCTCATGTATATTGGATGCTCAGTGGTAAAGCGCTCGCTCGGTGTGGGATCGATCCCCGTCGGTGGGCCCATTGGGCTGTTTCTCGTTCCAGCCAGTGCCCACGACTGGCATATCAAAGGTATGTACTACCCTGTCTGTGGGATGGTGCATATAAAAGATCCATTGCTGCTGATAGAAAAGAGTAGCCCATGAAGTGGCGACAGCGGGTTTCCTCCCTCAATATCTGTGTGGTCCTTAACCATATGTCCGACGCCATATAACCGTAAAACAAATGTGTTGAGTGCATCGTTAAATAAAACATTTCCTATAAAAATTTAATGCGATATGTGGAGATTTAAACAATATAATTCTATTTTATAATTACTGTTTTGTAATAGGCGTCTGGATTGGTTAAAATACTATCACGTGATCGAAACAAACAAAACAACGTTCATTCTTCCATGAACGTGAAAACTGCACTTTTTCGGTAAACAAATAAAAACAGAATGTTATTACCGGAACTACTTTTTATCAATTACGTCAACAACGGAATCCCGAGAATTCCATAGTTTCTATTGTTATCCCAATATCGTCTGCTCTGTGAGTGACAGTGACAAACTGACAGACGACAATAACAGACCTACACCGCGCATAGTCTGCGAGCCCCCTATGGTGACCTTTAGACCACCGACCAGATTACTTTAAACCGCAATCCAGGCTTTAAACTACTCCGGTTTTGAACTGAGACACATAATGTATATGACAGACCACAAAAACGAAGCTTCTATTAGAAGTTATAGCAGAGAATGCTCAACAAATCAAAAGAGAGACATGAGCGCAGCCCTGTCACATTTGACAAAAACATCAAATCACCAACTTACACGCGCGAAAACACCCACGCCTTCGTCCTGTCCAGTGTCCTTCCTGAGAATAATATCACACAATCACAAACTTCCCCTGAAATCCATGCACACAGTAACACTAAAACCATTTTATTCCATTCAAGTCAGTCTTCACATTCACTTTTAACTAATTCAACTTTTGAAAACTGCAATTATAATATAGTAATTGATACATCTTCTAAATAATTTGACGCTCTCCCTTATGTTAATTAGTTCAAAATTCATACTCTTACCGCCTTACAACAAATCTTCCACTGAAATATATAGATCGTTCAATTCTTAATTAATTATCGTTTGATATTTTTGAAAAAACAACAAAACTGTTTGCGTTAACAGTTGATGTTCAGTTGTTTTAAATTTTATAACTTTTTTTATCCACATTTGATTCAGAAAATTAAAATTGATAAAACCTTATGTAAATCATTATAATGAGTCGGAGGTTTGACGGAAAAACCCCCGAATGTAACTTTCTAAGGGAATTCCCTTATTTGTGTATTGATACAGTTGTAAATCATTGTGGAATAGAGTTCGATTGTATGTTTTTTTAAAATATAGTTTTGAATAATGGCAATATTAATGCATTTGGAATTATAAGAATTGAACGTTATAACGCGCTACGCCATTCATGCAGTGTGTAAAACGGTTTTGGTGTTTATCATCGCATGAACGTCAAAAATATAACGTTCAATTCTTAAGTAAAACAATCATTGTATAATGTTATAACCGTCATCGAATGCAGACTACCTTCTCTTTGAAACTTGTGACAAATAAATAAAGGAAAAAACCCCTGACAATAACCGACGTAATATCCACGAATAAATAGACCGTGATGAAAGTAAAGTTTGTTTTATTTAACGAAGCCACTAGAGCACATTGATTTTTTATCTTATCATCGGCTGTTGGACGTCAAACATATGGTCGTTCTGACACTGTTTGTTTTTAGAGGAAATCCGCTGTCGCCGCATAGGCTACTATTTTACGGCAGGCAGCAAGGGATCTTTTATTTGCGCTTCCCACAGGCAGGATAGCACAAACCATGGCCTTTCTGGAACCAGTTATGGATCACTGGTCGGTGCAAGTGGTTTACACCTACCCACTGAGCCTTGCGGAGCACTCACTCAGGGTTTAAAGTCGGTATCTGGATTAAAAATCCCATGCCTCGACTGGGATCCGAACCCAGTATCTACCAGCCTGTAGACAGATGGCCTGCCACGACGCCACCGAGGCCGGTAAGTCTTCAAGAATTGATCACATTAAGATCGGCGAGTCGCCGTCATTAAACTTTTTTTTTTCTTCTCCATTCTATACATGCATTGTTGAATTCAAATGTGTTTTGCAGGTGTGTACAATCGTCACTGTGAGGTTTTTATTCCTCAGAAATAAGTCTTCCCGGAAAATAGGAACCTCGGTTAGATAAACCTTTTGACAGACTGTATAACAATAATTTTATAACGTTTGTCTTTTGACAGGCTGGTAATAATTAATTCCTCCTGAGTCATCATGTTAAGTCTTCTGGTACGTGCAGTCCTGTTGCTTCTCTGGATACAGAACGGTCAGTATAGTTTTTTTATATAATGATTAATCATCACCGAATGGACACTGTCTTCTCTTTGAAACTACTGATAAATAAATGAAAATTAAAAAAAACCCCATGAAAGTAAGAGTCAGATTTTAGAACACATTTCATTGCGCATATTCAGTTTCAGTCTTAGATGCTATGGTCTTTAAGGTTGCAGGCCATCATTAATTACTCCATGCAATTTCTGTCAGAATATTCTATGAAAAATACAACACTATCGAGAGGGTTATGTGCAATCTAATTAAAATTAGCTCCACTATTACATGTGGATCTAACAGCAGCTCTTTGGAGCTCATATCCAGTTGACCTTTCATTCGACCAATCATAACCTTTCTTGCAAAATCATGCCAGTGATTTGAAAAGAATTTGAAAACATTCGGGATTATGCCGAGGGTATGTAAAATGATTCGGGTGAATTACGAAGTATGCCGGAAACTAATTGCAATATAAAATGTTATATAAAATTAGTTTCAAGACGAAAAAACCCACAATAAACCCCGTGATGGTATAGCCATAAAATCTCTATATACTAGTATACAATCCAGAGTTTATTACTGCACTCCCTCCCCCCCCCCCCCCCCCCCCCCCCCCCCCCCCCGGTTTTTTTTTTCAATGTTGAAATAGACCAACAAGTTCGCTTATTGCATAAATAGTCTCGACCGATATTTTTAGAATTTGTATGTTCCCGAATAACGCTATAAAAGGCGAAGTGTAATTGGTCTATATTTAAATTGTTATTTATAGATGAAATGGCACCTGGACATGGAGGTCTACGCAATGCTGTTAGATCTACTGGTAGACCCAGTAGAGCTACTTTTAATCAGATTGGATCATGTGGCTACTAATTTTAGGGAGTGGTCTAAACTGAGAAATATTGTCGACCACGATTTGTTTTAATCAGCAACCATCAGGCCAAAACACCGCTTCGTGTTGCTGTTATACAAGTGACACTATACCACTTGCACAGTTGTTACCAGTTAGTATTACATATAACAAGTAATTTTAAACCAATGGGTTATTTAAATACTGCACAGGCCAACCTATGCGTAATCATCACAATTTTGTAGGTTTTTTTTTTTTTTTTTTTTTTTTTTTTTTTATGAGGAACTATTTCTAGAAGCGGGCTATATTAAAGGGACAGACCCTAGTTTTTAAACACTACAGCATATGTTTCACTATTAAAGCCGTTTATGATCACTGAAATCAAACATTACTTATATTTTATTGTTTAGGTTATCCATTTCCGTAAAACCGAAGTGTTTCTGGTCATCCTGGTGTTTGTAGTACCAAAAAATGGTATTTTTCATATTTTGAAAAACGCACGTGCGTCTGAGAAGTAGCGGTTTACTGGTTCGAGTTCTAGTCTATTTTTAAGGATATTTCCTGTTTTAACGTCTCAGACTCTTCTTTTATTCTGTTGTAACTTTATCCAAATGAGTTAGAGATTTGTAGACTTGACTAAACTAAGTGTCCATTCTTTACGGGTTAAAACTAGGGTCTGCGCCTTTAAGGCAACACAAAAAAGTAACGACACAACAAATTGTTTTGTGGTACCATAAGCGAAAAACCTTTTTTTTTTTTTTATGTCACTGGTATCAGACACATGTCCGGGTATTTCTGTTGATACAAAGTGTACCAAGTCTTTTACAGCATTACAGGTGGAAAAAGTAACACATGTTTTATTTAACGACGCACTCAACACATTTTATTTTACGGTTATATGGCGTCAGACATATGGTTAAGGACCATACAGATTTTGAGGGGAAACCCGCTGTCGCCACTACATGGGCTACTCTTTCCGATTAGCAGCAAGGGATATTTTATTTGCGCCTCCCACAGGCAGGATAGCACAAACTTTGTTTAACCAGTTATGGATCACTGGTCGGTACAAGTGGTTTACACCTACCCATTGAGCCTTGCGGAGCACTCACTCAGGGTTTGGAGTCGGAATCTGGATTAAAAATCCCATGCCTCGACTGGGATCCGAAACCAGTACCTATCAGCCTGTAGACCGATGGCCTAACCACTACACCACCGAGGCCGGTTACAGGTGGAAGGAAGGGTTTTGTTTAATAGAGGAGGCTAAAGGTGCAATCATTAATATTAACTGCCCGTTTGGAAGAATATAGTGACGTCCACTTTTATACGTTCTTAGGGGCCGTTCATAATTTTCAACATTTTCACGAGCGTACAAACCATACGCTTTTGACCACCCCCCCCCCCCTTCCCCCTAAAAGTGTATATCCCCAAATGAAAAATGTTGATCGACATTTTTTATTTTCAAAAAAGTGTACGCTGGCCCCTTAACCCCCTAGCGTCCCCCCCCCCCCCCCCCCGCGTACGGTTTGTACACTCGTGAAAATGTTGAAAATTATGGACGGCCTCTTAATATGTAAGAGTGGGTAGTGGGTACTTTTAGTACTCGAATTATCAAGCATTGGAATCTATTACAGCTGTTTATTTATTTTATTTAGCGGCACCATGAGAGCACATCGATTAATTAATCATTGGCTATTGGATGTCAAATATTTGGTAATTCTGACTCGTAGTCATTAGAGGAAACCCGCTTCATTTTTCCTAACGCAGCAAGGAATGTATTGTATGCACTTTCCCAATGACAGGAAAACATATACAATGGCCTTTGACAAGTTGTGGTGCACTGGTTGGAACGGGAAAAAAACCGGTCAGTTGAATAGATCCACCGAGGTGGTTCGATCCTGCGATGCAAGCACCTCAAGCGAGCACCAAGTCGACTGAGCTAAATCCCTGTTACAAATGAGACAGTTAACTATAGCAATGCCGTTTCTGATATTACCGGCCTCGGTGGCGTCGTGGTTAAGCCATCGAACATAAGGCTGGTAGGTACAGGGCTCGCAGCTCGGTACCGGCTCCCACCCAGAGCGAGACTTAAGGACTCAATGGGTAGGTGTACGGCCACTACACCCTCTCACACTAACTACTAACAATTAACGACTAGCGCACTGTCATGGACAGATAGGACAGATAGCTGAGGTATGTGCCCGGAACTGCATGCTTGAACCTTTATTGGATATAAGCACGAAAATATGTTGAAATGGAAATGTGATATTGCAGATATACGGCCCTGATCACGTATTACGGTCTTGTTCAGATATTGCGGAGATACGGCGCTGATCACGTATTACGGTTTTGTCATTCAGATATTGCAGTGCTAGGGCCCTGATCACGTACTACGGTTTTGTCTTTTAAAACAAACATGCATCCAGCTGTGTTTAATCTTAGAATAAGCCTCGCCTCTCTTCGATAGTCACTTTCACCAGCCCATTGGGCTATTTCTCGTTCCCGCTATGGCACCACGACTGGCATATCAAAGTTATATGTGCTATCCTGTCTGTGGGGTGGTGCATATAACATATCTCTTGCTACTAATGGAAACATGTAGCAGGTTTCCTCTCCAGGACTATGTGTCAAAATTACCAAATGTTTGACATCCAACAGCTCTAGTGGTGTCAATAAATAAAACAAATTTTGATGCGTCTGCGGCTTTCAGATGCACGCATCGCACGCATCCAGTCAAGACGCTCTTATTGAAACTAAGGTATTTCGATCTTTTACGCCGGTCCGCACGCACGCGCCGCATCCAGTCTATATGAGTCTTTAAAGGGACATTACTGAGTTTGCTGCAATTTTTAAGATGTTATCGACTAACAGAGACTTTTTAACGATTGTAATTACATATCAACTATATTTTCCTGCATAACATATCAGTGTCTGTATATTAAACGTGTTTCTGATCGTTCTAATATTTGTACTAGCGTAAATTTCATTTTATTTCTTAAAATATGTTTTTGTCGTACTTACGAAATTATTTGAAGACAAAATCCAGTTTGGGCTTCCCACAAATATTAAGACGACCAGAAACACATTGAATATACAGACACTGATATTCTAAACAAGAAAATATATTTAATATGTAAGTTTGATCGTAGAAATATTTTATTAATCGGAAACATCTTACAATGCAGCAAACTCGGGAATGTCCCTTTAAAGTTTCTTTTTCCTTGTGACGTCATTTGCGTACGAGCTCCCATTCTGTAGTGGCTGGGGGTGGGGGTGGGGGTGTGTGGTGGGGTGGGTGTAGGCTGATGTTTGCCCGAACCTGGATAACAGCATTTATTTGTACACGTAATAGCATTACTGCCAAACAGCTATATAGAGTTGCTAACGAATCACTATGCATTTTGCCATGCATTAAGAATATTATTATGGGTAGATTGATGGAAATTGATGGTAAGAAAGGTTTCAGGCCAAGTTAATTTACCTGCCTCGGTGGTGTAGTGGTTATGCCATCGGACTTGAGGCTGGAAGGTACTGGGTTCGTACACTGCAGGTTCCGTGTACCCCGGGCTCGGGTGATACGGAGATAGCTCAACTAACAGCAAGCATAGAACACGGCCCTGTCAAGTAGTCCATACCAACATAGTGGGGTTACTATTCAACGTGAATGTCATTTGATGATATATATCATTATATGTGTTCAGATTCATGCTTATGTTGACATACTGAACAGAAACGCGACAAGGAAACAGAAACTGTAAGAATAAGCGACGAAATCTTTGTGAATAAATTGACTGTTAAGAAAAGTGCTGAGTAGAGAAACATTATACATTATTCTGGACGATGATTTTCTACTAGATCTGGCTGAACTGAAACGGTGGATTATATATGTTCAGGTTCATGGTCATATTACATACTGCACGAAAACGCCACAAGGAAACAGAAACTGTAAGAATAAGCGACGCAATTTCGGTGAATAAATAGACCGTAATGAAAGTCGCTGGGTTGACGTTATTCCAAATTTGAAGTGAAAAGGTGAGAGGGGTGTGTGTGAATCAGACGCAGTGATTAAAATGTTATGTCTTCTGCAATGTTCTTTTTTATCTATGCATAATGAACTAAAAGTGAAGTATTCGGAATTAGGACTTGCCGATGTATTTTTCATGCTGGGGTATATTTGGTCGGTATGCAAAACTAACTACCTCCCGCGAGTTTGGAACAACCCAAACTAATTCCCGTCAAATCATCCCGGGAAATAGAAACACATTATGTACGTTTTACAAATAGAATATTAAAAAGTTAGAGGACATTTTGCTACGCAACGACAAACACAAGCCCCAAGTTCAGTCAGCTAACATTGCGCAACCAATCGCGAACAAGTTGATCCAGAGAACGGGCCCGGGATGGACATGCTTGAAACCCCTGTGGTATATGAGCATGTAAATAAATATTGCAATGGAATGGTACCCATTTGATTTACCGTGAAGCGCATGAGTCAGTCTGGACGATGGTTTTCTACTAGATCTGACTGAATTGAAACGGTGGATTTTCCCCAACCTAGAACACTGATTAAGCAAGATTTTGTAAGTATTGTTTCACTGACGCTCTGGTAATGCCATAGCAGGTCCGCAGACACTTTGGTGGGGGTGTTTTTTGGTGGATACAATTATTACATGCGTGAAGTCATCCCAGGAAATACAAATGATGTGCTATAGTGGTGTAGTTAAACAAAACAAAAACTTTAAACTCATCCCGGGAAATACAAACACTTGATGCCTAAAGCATTTACGGTCGAATTTCGAAAGTCCGTTTTTTTCCTACGCGCGTGTAATGTTAATCTGGACGATGGTTTTTTACTACTGAATTGAAACGGTGGTTTTTCTCTGAACTCGAACATTGATTTAGCAAGATTTTGTAAGTATTGTTTCACTGACGCTCTCATAGTGCCATAGCAGGCCCGCAGAGACGAGGTGGGGGTATAGTTTGGTGGGGGGTATATTTTGTGCTGTTACACCGGGAAGGGGGAGGGATTTAGCTCAGTTGGTTGAGTGCTCGCTTGATCTGCTTGTGTCGCACGATCGAACCACCTCGGTGGATCCATTGAACTGATTGGGTTTTTTTCTAGTTCCAACCAGTGCACCACAACTGGTACAATGCCGTTTTATGTGCTATCCTGTCTTTGAGATGTATTAAAGATCCATTGCTGATAATGAAAAAAGGTAGCGGGTTTCTACTCTAAGACTGTTATAGCCGATAATTAATAAATCAATGTGCTTTAGTGGTGTAGTTAAAAAAACGAAAACTTTAAACTCATCCCGGGAAATACAAACGATTGATGCCTAAAGCATTTACGACCGAATTTAGAAAGTCCTTTTTTGTCCTATGTGCGTGTAACTATATAATGAATTTACGAAGCCTGTTAGTTAATTTGTTGTTAGGTTTTTGTTGTCGCTGTTGTTGTTGTTGTTGTTTGTTGCTTTGTTTGTTGGGTTTTTGTTGCTTTTATGCGTTTTTGGCACTGATATTATAACATTGTAATTCGGCCCATACCAGACGCGTAGGAACGATATCTGGAGAGGGGTGGCACAACCTCTAGTGGAGGCTAGGAGGGACCCAAATTCGCTCTCTCTCCCTCTCTGTCTCTCTCTCTCTCTCTCTCTCTCTCTCTCTCTCTCTCTCTCTCTCTCTCTCTCTCTCTCTCTCTCTCTCTCTCTCTCTCTCTCTCTCTCTCTCTCTCTCTCTCTCTCTCTCTCTGTGTATGTGCGCGCGCACGTTGCATTCAATTAATTACGCTTTTGACCACCCCCCTCCCCGTAAAAGTGTACATCCCCAAATGAAAAATGTTGATCGACATTTTTCATTTAAAAAAAAAAAAGTGTACGCTGGTTCGATCCTGCGATGCAAGCACCTCAAGCGAGCACTCAATCGACTGAGCTAAATCCTTGTTACAAATGAGACAGTTAACTACAGCAATGCCTTTTCTGATATTACCGGCCTCGGTGGCGTCGTGGTTAAGCCATCGGACATAAGGCTGGTAGGTACAGGGCTCGCAGCTCGGTATCGGCTCCCACCCAGAGCGAGATTTAAGGACTCAATGGGTAGGTGTAAGGCCACTACACCCTCTCACATTTACTACTAACAATTAACGACTAGCACGCTGTCATGGACAGATAGGACAGATAGCTGAGGTATGTGCCCGGAACTGCGTGCTTGAACCTTAATTGGATATAAGCACGAAAATATGTTGAAATGGAAATGAAAATGTGATATTAGCAAACTTTAATCTTTCAGGAGTGACTTTTACCTGTACAGACAGAGGTGGATCTTTTTGTATGCAGGAGTACTGTTCTGATACACATCTTATGTACTGCATGAAGACGTGTGGTATTTGTACAGGTATTGGTTAATAGTGTGTTTAATAGTGCAATAGTAATCGCAATGTGAAATATCATTTAAGTATTGTCGAAAAAAAAGAAAAAGAAAAAAAAAAGGAGACAAGTATGACTCGTAAAATCAAATACAAGTTTTCTTGTAATATCAATTGTAGTTTCAACTGTTCTTTCAAATTCAAATATAGCTATATGTACTGTAATGTCAAATAACAGATTTGTAAAGCTAAATGTGAACTCAATATAATTCACGACTGAATGTATACATTGTTTGTAATGGAATATAACGTTTCTTGTAATATCAACTATAGTTTTCAACTGTTCCAATATATGAGTGAAAACATCGGTGTTTCTGAATTTTCGTTAGTATATTGTTAACATCACCAGGAGAAGTCTGAACATACAAACCACGTACTGCAGCATTTAAAAGCAAGTTAAAGACTGTTCATGTAAAACGATAAAAGTTAAAAGGGTAATCATATCATGGGATAAGCTGGCTGCAAGAAGTAGCACAATAACAATTAGTTAATGCTTGTGTAATACGCATGGAGTCCCTCGGGCCACAGTCAGTGTATTCAAGCGATGCATCCACAATGATTCAGGACTGTTCAATTTAGCTTTGTCAAGATCGGCAGTTAATTTTGAAATTATAATCGTGTCCTGTTGTGTTGTAAATTCAAATATAGCTACATGTATTGTAAAGTAAAATAATAGATTTGTGAAGCCAAATGTAAACTCAACGTAATTCATGACATTTTCATCAGGATATTTCTTCTGTTTTCAGACACTGACTGTGTAGAAGGATACTTCAGAACTCAGAACCGAGACGTACCCTGTCGTCCGTGTGAGGAAGCAACAGTAGAAGACAAAACCAAAGGGACGTTTGAAAACTATTGTCCACAATGTCAACCTAATGGGAGATATGGTCCAGATTGCACACGTAACTGCAGTGAAGGATGCGTACAACAGAAATGTGATCGATGGACTGGTGTCTGTGAGAGGTGTAAAACTGGCTATTATGGAAGTAAATGTATCAAATGTGGACACTGTGATGTCTGTGATGACCAAGGTGTATGCAGTGGTAGCTGTCACCAAGGGTGGTTTGGAATCTTTTGTGAAGTGAATTGTCACTTGAAATGCAACAGATGTGACAGGTCTACTGGACAATGCTATCAATGTGCAGAAGGATATTCTGGTACTTACTGCACTGAACCCTGTCCCACATGTAGGAGTGCATCTTGTCAACAAGATGGCACGTGTTCTGAAGGATGTGAGGATGGTTTCTATCGAGAGAAGTGCTCAAAAACCTGCAGCACCAACTGTTTAAACAAACGTTGTCACCAAACTAACGGATCATGTTCAGATGGTTGTCTTCCAGGTTACTTTGGAGAGAAGTGTGACAGAACATGTCATGGGATGTGTTTTGCCAACTCATGTGGCAGCCCTATGGGTAAATGTAAAAAGGGATGCAGCAGGCCCGGTTTATACGGTCCTTTCTGTAACTATACTTGTAATGGTAACTGCGACAATGTGCGATGTCAGAGGGATGAGTCTGGTGATGTTCTGTGTAGTGCTGTGTGCATCAGTGGTAAAATGGGAGACCACTGTACACAAGACTGCCCTGCGAATTGTCACGGATCATGCGAGCAAACATCAGGTAGGTGTTTAAAAATATGCAAGTCTGGTTATTATGGAAACGACTGCTCTGAAAGGTGCCATGTTAACTGTCTCACAGATAACTGTCTTCAGAACAATGGCACCTGTACACATGGCTGCAAACCTTCTTTCTATGGAGCCACGTGTTCTAAGCGCTGCAGTAAGAACTGTAGGAAATCAGAGTGTCATATGGATCCAGGACTAACCTGCGTGGATGGATGTGTTGGTGGGTGGAGAGGAAACTACTGTGAACAGAAATGTCAAGACATTTGTTCTGTTTGTGACCAACACTCTGGAAGATGTAATGGGTGCCTGGAGGGGCTATATGGGGATAACTGCGATCGTCTTTGTACTGACGGTTGCTCTCTGTGTAATCAGGTCACTGGAACATGTTTGTCGCCCGGAGCTGAAGATCAAAGAAAAAGCATTGGTGAGTATTTATACGGAGCATTTCTTTTATTTATATTTTTACCCAGCATATATCAAGGAATGTTTTTGTTTGTTTGTTGTTGTGTTTTGTTGTGTTTTGTTGTTTGTTTATTTGTTTTTGTTTGTTTGTTTGTTTTTTTCCTTTTGTGTGTGTGGGTGATTTTGTTTCTCTGTTTTTATAAAAAGTAAATTGTATTATTCCATGAATTGCCACATTTATATCAATATCACCTAACCACGCAGATTGGGTATATTATTTAATGCATATTTATGGCATAAACCTGGACATTGTTTCAAAGTGAAACACAAATAAGTCAAAACTCTAAGAAAAAAAACCCCTCGACATTAATTATCCAGCTGATGAGTTTATTAACAATACACTTTACATTTTCCTATGTATCTACATATTATTTCTTGATCTAGTTTATTCGTCTATACATGTACATTGTTCCTTGTACGTGCATTTTATTCATCTATGTATTCATTCTTGTTGTACGTGTATTTTATCCCTCTATACATCATTTGTTTGGTGTACGTGTATTTTATCCCTCTATACATCATGTGTTTGGTGTATATGTATTTTATCCCTCTATACATCATGTGTTTGGTGTATGTGTATTTTATCCCTATATACATCATTTGTTTGGTGTACGTGTATTTCATCCCTCCATACATCATTTGTTTGGTGTACCTGTATTTCATCCCTCCATACATCATTTGTTTGGTGTACGTGTAGTTTATCCCTCTATACATCATTTGTTTGGTGTATGTGTATTTTATCCCTCCATACATTATGTGTTGGTGTACGTGTATGTTATTCCTCAACACATTTATTTCTTGTTGTACCTGTGTTTAATTTCTACATTATTTCTTATATAGACACGTGCACTATACATTGAAAGAAAATCTGTTCCTAATACAATGATTGTAATATGGACCGGAAGCCTAAACTAATTTGAATAAGATTATTGATTGATTGATTGATTAATAATTCGTGTATATACAATTTCTTCTTGTACACATGCAATTTATTTTATTCCTATATATTACAATTTTTTTTTTTTTACTGCAAGCATTGTATCTATACTGTATTTCTTTTTCATTTATTTTGTTCCTATATATTGGGTGATTCTTTAATATATATATATATATATATATAAGTCTGGATGAAGGAAAAAAGTGCATTTCATTCTGGACGAACTACACTACAACCGGCCTCACTAACCCACTGTCCTGGGCAGACAGCCCAGATAGCCGAGGTGTGTGCCCAGGACAGCGTGCATGAAGCTTAATTAGATATAAGCACGAAAATAATTGAAATGAAGTGAAATGTAGTAGAATGTGTTGACAATCGTTTTAATAAGTATCGTAGGTGTTGAGTAGGTGGGGCGGGATTTAGCTCAATCCGTGGAGTGCACGAATGACGTCCTTGCGTCGCAGGGTCAACCCAGCTGGGTGGATCTATTCAACTGATTGGGGGGGGGGGGGGGGGATCTTGTTAAAACCAGTCGTTGTATGTGCGTTCTTGTCTGTGGGAAAGTGCATATAAAAGATCCGTTGCTGCATTAAGGGAAATGTAGCTGGTTTCCTCTTATGACTACGTGTCAGAATTACCAAACGTTTGATATCCAATAGCCGATTATTACTTAATCAATGTGCTCAGGTGGTGTTGTTAAACAAAACAAACTTTAACTTTTTTATTTAGTAGGTCTGTCAATGGTATAATATTTTTGGCTGTTCTATATTTTATTTTTTCATTCTCCATTTACAAAGTAGCAAGTAGCATACCTATAAAAGTTTAACTATTAACAGAAAATATAATAAAATGGTTTTATGCCAAAGGTCTTGTTACTTACTAATTCCGATATTCAACTTAAAGAAATTGGAAGGCTTTTGTTTCTTTGTTTGTTTGTTGTCAGTTTTGTTAGGTTGTGTTTTTTTGAAGGTGTGTGTGTGTGTGTGGGGAGGGGGGTGCTTTGTTTTTCTATGTATATTTTCTTCATTTGTTCTTTAGTTCTTGTACATCTTTTCTATATATTATTGTAGATGGAATATACATGAACATCACGAAACCTAACTTTGTGCTCCTGTGTTTGATCGTGTCAGTTATCATTATGATTCTTGTTGGGGTTATTGTGCACCTGGTACGCAGGTAATTAAAGCAATGCTTTAAAAACAACACATACATACATGCATACATACATACATACATACATCCACACATGTATATATTTATAATTAACACACACACACACACACACACACACACACACACACACGCACACGCGCGCATATATATATATATATATATATATATATATATATATATATATATATATATGTGCGCGCGTGTGTGTGTGTGTGTGTGTGTGTGTGTGTGTGTGTGTGTGTGTGTGTGTGTGTTTGTGTGTGTTTGTGTGTATTAATACATGTAAGTGTGTTTTTATTTTCAGGCGGCCGATATCCGAAAAGCCATCTTCTGGAGCACATTCATTGACAACCATACACTCGAATTCTCACAATTATGACGCACTTGACTATAGTAGGTCAGTAACGGATTACCAAACAATTCCGATGAGCATTGAGAGCTCCATGACGTCACTACAGCTACCATCTCAAGGAGAACTATTTGATGACGTTGAGGAACGACAGTAGTTCAAATTTAATGGTCTCGCAACAGATGGCAGCTAGAGATCTACGTCATCGCTTTATTTATTTATTCAACCTAACAAACCTCTGTAGGGATTAAGGGGAAATCTTACTATCGCATGCAGCGCCACTATATTGAGCAGCGGTAGACTCGTAAACTAGCAGCGCGACAGTGGCGTTACGTCACGAAGGATAGGTTTAGCACTGAAATGTGCAGATGTGACGTAACACAATACCGTCCATATCGGCTAATAGCCATTGTCTGCTTTTAATTTTCACAGCATGTTTTTTATATATAATTTGTGTTTGTGTCAAAATAGAGAGAAAAGGAAGACAGTTTTAGCAGAAAGAGAGAGAAGAAAGTTCATTATATACTGTGAAATTAAATAAAATGATATCAAAAGTTGTATGATTAGGGAAACTGATGTACTTCCATGTTAATCCTAAAATAGACAGCAATAACCGTGATTATCACAGGACTGTCATTCTGGCTTCGTATTCAATAACATGCTGGTAGAGCACTAGGGTTTCTTATTGCTAAAAGTAAAAACATGGGTGGCATGAATTTTAATGTATTTAGAAAGCTGTACGACAACTTATTTTTACCGATTATTACTTATGGAGCATCTGTTTTGGGAATAAGGTATATTCTTGTATTGGGGCTTTTCAAAATAGAGCTTGTCGGGGTTTTTTTTTAGGTGTGGGGAAGTATACCCCTACGGATGCAGTGCTCGGGTATAGGGTTGGATGCCTGTGTTTATGTCACAGAGGAAGGCTGTGTTAGAGCAGTGATACAGATTAACCAAAGTGAATAATGATAGATTTAATAAGGTTTTCAATTGGGCTGAGAAAGTTTTCTTCTATTCGTTGGAAAAACTGAATATTTAATGTGTATAATATTTTTAAAGTGTGTAATTATGACCACTTTTACAACACTGATGCTCTTTATGTAAATAGTGTATATGTATTAATGAATATTCTTTTTTGCGAAATATCTATCTGATTGGTCTACACAGATAAGTGGGAAAACTGGTAAACTTAGAATGCACAAACATTTTAAATGAATATTTTACAGAATGTTATGTGAACTCTTTTGTCAGGAATGCATAGAATTGCTATTTCCAAATTTAGATGTGGCGTTGCACCCTTAAGGATAGAAACTGGTTGATATGAAAGTCTACCATTAGAGGAACGAACATGCACTATGCGTAAAAACCTTTCAATTGAAGATGGATTTCGCGTTTTAATGAAGTATCCTCTTTATGATGATCTTAGATATCGCTGTTTTTAGAAGCTAGTTTTTTATTTAACGATTTTCATCAAATGCCGAAAGGAGACATTTTATGTTTTGTTTTTTTTAGCGATTCACGTATGTCTGTTTTATGCGCCAATACGTGTTATTATATTTTAAAAAGATGTAAATGGTTATTATATGGTTAATTCATGATATATATATAAATATATTTCAACACTTTTATGTCTACTGTGTATTTTATTGTAATATGTATTTATTTTAATAGGTTTTCCGTTTTAGTCGCTCGTAACTCCATAAAGTGTGGCTTCTTTATTATTTTATTAAGAATGTTTATGTATTTATGTAATATTGTGTGTGAGACTTTAAAACAATATATGTCTGTCTGTCTGTCTATCACATATCTTTGTGTATTTAGTTAGGTTTGCCAAACAGGTCATTTTACAACGTCAGTATCACTAATCAGTACATGGGCAGTTTCACGGAAAAGATTGCACTGCTCCTTGATTGGAATAAAATGTTTATACCTTTAAAATTTAAAGCTCTATTCTACTAAAATGTTATAGGTACCTATGTGAATGGCATAGCAACCTACAAACCAAATTGTAGTGCAATAACTTGATTTGTCATCAAGTAGCGAATATTTACATATGAAAATAACACATTTACGAGTCTCATTTGCATTTTTGCATTATTCCATCACTATTTTAATAATAATGTAATGTGAAATAGATACTTTTATTTTTATTTATTTGAATACTAGACTACTGGTAAACATTTGTTTACCAACCATATCAAAACTAGATGTTGTGTTATAAATTTACAGTATTTTAAAGAACTAACCCTGTTTTTCGTTAAATGTTTTTGGAAGATTTCTTGTTATGAACATTGACCTATAAATAATTCAAATAACATTTTACAACAATTATTTTTGTATTACTATAATCACAATAGACACCTACAGTTGTGACAAGAATAAAAAAAACAAAAATCGATGTAATTTTGTTATTTACTTTGAGATATTTACTGTAACATAGAGCCTAAAAATTTCCGTAAAAAAATGTCCCCTCCTAAAAAGGGTCAAATAAATATATACAAGCAGGTTACAAAACGTTAATCATATAGTACATGCATAATAGCCTACAAAAACTAATTTGTATAATTATTGTGTTTGTGTGAATTGTAGTTCTGTAAATACACAAGATTTTGCATGTTAAACAAAATGTCCCCTCCTAAACACAATTTTAACATGTATATTTAAACATCTTTTTGCAAAGTGCTTTCATTACATTATCAATATATTTACTTGAATGGATACAAAATACAATTCTATACCAATTCCATAATATATATGAAGTTTGTTTGATAGATTTTTTGTAAAAGGGTTGTGAGATATGATGCAGTATTGAGATAATTAAAAACAACAACCCAAAACCCCAACATGCTTATATGTATGATTTAAATTCATTTAAAATTAACTATTAATTCACTGATGCAGTGGTAATTTTATGTCACAATGTTCAATTTCCGGAAAGGACATTTTACAACATGTTAAAGCTGAGCAGATTTGATATTGACATGTCTGGGTGTTGCTATGTACATGTGACTTGTATGGAAGTCTGAGACATTTGTTGACAATCTGCAGGTGTTAGTGGGTTTGACTGAGAGATGTCAGCTTTGTTTATTATTCTGTCACACTTGGAAAGTTGTGCAGTGATCAATTTTGGTTCTTTATTCTGCCATGCGTATAAATACAGTCAAACTGTGTTAAACATTCACCATAAGGAGGACATGTATCAAATTGGTCTTTTAACACAGGTGGTTGTTTTATACTTGTGGCTGCTTAATGCAGGTCAGTTCATATTATTACAGAATACTGTTTACTATGACGAGGGTTATTACATTGGACGAATAATCAATATACAATCAGGGCTTCTAGTATTTTTATAAAATCCACTAGCCATGGGATCAGTGATTTTTAAAAAAATGTACTAGCCACAATTAAATATTCACTAGCCCTACTTTACTTTAAGTTAATATAATTTTACTAAATACTAGTAATAATCGGATATAACACCTAAAGAGGGCGACAGAGCTCAAAAACACTAACATTGGGAGATGGGATGGGAGCAGGATATTCATATTTACAAAATAGACTTAACTGCAAAATTTGACCAGAAATAATTCACTAGCCGTCGGGCATGGCAATAGTAGTTATTTACTAGCCCGACATTGAATATCACTAGCCATGGGAGTGGGACTCCCATAATGTAGAAGCCCTGACAATGCAAGTGTAAAGTGCTTGAGATGATCATATTTGTATGAAATTCCTTCATGAGTGTAAAGTGACATCAACATTTAAATGGCCACGGACAAGGTCCTCCCAGACTGTCGGAGTGGAGTGCTTAGAAAGTTGTTTCATCTTTCTTGGGCCTTTAACGGTTGAAGGACATCAGCCTTTCATTCTTCCACAGTTGCAGGACGTAAAATCCAAATATTACAAAATAAAGCTGGCAAATGACATTACAAGCTAAGTAGACTGTGTGTCTAGTATGCAGCAGTGTACATATGAATGACAGGTAATCTTTCAATGTTAATTATCTAATTACACCATTACATGCTTATTCATATCAAATATTATTTCCTAATACAATTATGATTTTTTTTTTTTTTAAAAGATTAAGAGCAGTCTCAGTTTATTTAACTGAAATCTAAATGTTAAAAAAAAATGTTCCCTTCTAAACGAAATTGCCATTTTCACACTGCATTGTTTGAAAGCTTATATTACTGCTAATACTAATGCAATCAACATTAGTTTTAACTAGTATTCTAAAAAACATATTGAAATTTCTTTTCTAATTCAGTTATAGACATTCTGTTTGAAGATTAGTATTTAATGATTTCTGTTTAACATAAATCATTTTTAAATAAAAGAATATTGCTAAAATATTACCAAAAATCATCAGAAAACTTAAAATCCTTGGCCTTATTAATGAAAACATAGTTACTCTTAACAGTTTCCTATTAAAAAACCCCACCTCAGTTTATCTTTAGAAATGTATCACATAAAAGCTTATGATTATGCTGTACCTATGCGTCCTCAAATTTTTATGCTGTGCATGTAATCATATCACTGATTATTTTATAAACCGTAACAGCTGTAGGTCCAATTTTTTATAAAACATTTCACTAGTCATATTGCTTTTTAGAAATATTGTTTTTTTTTTTATATAGAATGCTGCATAGTTAATTTTTGGGTCCCACTGAGACTCTTTATGCAACCTTTCCCGTGAAATTGCCCACATACAGATATGAACATTGTTGATCACTCCAATGAAGCTGTTTTTAAAACAAACGTGCTTAAGTGATTTTAATTATTTTTTATCTATTATATACTCTTGAAAAAAAGTAGGGGAATCTGAAATATTAATGTTAATATCAACTATTAGACCGAACTTACGTTTTGACCACAGAGATCGTAGTAAAGAACGTTCAGGTATGTTTATCAACACACCGAAACACATTCCATAGTTTGCACATACATCACGCAGTTGCCCCGTACACGTGCGTGGAGTGTCATTCTCGATTTTGACCATTTCCAGGAAGGTCCATTAATCACTGTGGAACATTATTTCTTTTAATCGTTTTTCATTCTGTTGATCATACAGTTGTTATTGCTTTGTTTTTAGTCATATTTATTGTTTAAATTTGCGATTTACTGATAAAAAACGTCAACTTTCAAATTTCACTTCTGACCCCAATCGTCCTTCAAGATCTTTGGTGGTCATAAAACCTACTGTAATACTGAACTACTGGTTGTAATGTTTGCCCAATTAATTCACTATTATCATATAACCATTTCCCACAGCTAATATACCTTACAATATTGGCAATTGTAAATTCTTATTAGAGTTCCCTTACTTTTTTGTCTTCATTTTCACCCTTTGTTTCCGCAACATCCCGCTTCTGTCAGTTCTTTACGTAATATCCATCTTTACCAGATTAAAAGTTGCAGTCGACCGGCTAATCCGGTGCTTTAAACAGGTTTTGACATCATTTTGTTTTTTAAAGTGGGTAACCATACTACCTACGTTCCCCGTTGTCTAGGGTTTCAGAAAACCCCAGTTACAACCGCGGCATTTGACCTTGAAGGTCAAACATTGAGGTGAAAAGGTCAAGTAAGGTCAAACATAAATTTAAAATCTATGGACGATATACTCTCAATATGCAGTATTTCACTTCATTTGTAGTTATTTTATAAAGTTATGAGGTATGTAAAATGTGAAATAGCATACAATTATTATTATTATTATTATTATTATTATTTTAAATATATACACACATAACGTGCTATATAGTTTATATATATTTGTTTCTTCTCATTATTAATTGTTATTATTATTCTATTATATTTTAGTTTAGTTTGTTTATTTATTTATTATGATTTTATTATTGTTAGTTTTTTTTAATGTTATTTTATCTTTTTTTTAAAATATTTATGTTGTATGTGTGTCTTTAGTTTCCTTACGCAGGTGATGTGTCTATATCCGTGGTCAGCTATGCTTTTTTTTAAACTTTATTTCATTCTACGGTAATATAGGATGTCCAACTAGTTTCGTATAGACCTCACCACAACACACATTATGAAAGGCGTATGAGTCCAGTGTTTAGAACGTCGCAATGCGTGTCTGCTGAAATTGGCTGCTAGCGTAATTGGCTGCTAGGAAGTGGCTGCTAGAATCCGCTCGGTATTACAAAATGGCGAGAATTGTTTTAACTGGCTAGTAAGCATTTGACGATATGCGTTAATGACGACAACTCCGAGTGAATTAAAAGTGCAGTTATGCTTGTATTTGAACTTAGAACTTGACTGTATACGATTGAAACCATACACTGCAGCTTTAATATATAGGCTATATTCTGACTATTATACTGCTGTTGTTAATATTATTTAATTATTTACAAAATACATTTTTAAGTTCAATTCTACCTGACTTTGTTCTTCTTTCATTTAATTTCTTCATATTACAGGACAGTTACTGTAATAATTACTTTTTATTTATCTTGCACTTTGTGTGCCTCCCATCTACCAGTTTGAGAATAGATTTCTCAAATTTATTAAATTATTTTCTGTTGACAACCTGCGTTGTGAATTAAGGCCACTGTAAGTAAACAGATTAAAGAGATATAGATTAATAGATTAAAGAGATATAGTACATGAAATAAATATAGATATTAGAGCAGAGAGGTAATGTACAGGAAAGAAATACATAGTACGGATTAAAGCGATATAGTGCAGGAAAGAAATATAGATTAGTGTAGAGAGGTAATGTGCAGGAAAGAGATATAGATTACAGATTAAAGAGATATAGTACAGGAAAGACATACAGATTAGAGAAGAGATACAGATTAAAGATATATAGTACAGGAAAGAGACAAATAATACAGAATAAAGAGAGTACAACTATTGGGAAAAGAGTTTATAAGTTACAGTGGCCACCGCTCGACACGAATCACACAACACCAGGTATATCACCACAGTCGCGTAACAACGACGTTGGGATTTTGTCACAAGATATATATATATATATATATATTATATATATATATATATATATATATATATATATATATATATATATATATATATATATATTTTTTTTTTTTTTTTTTTTTTTTTTTTTAAGTATGACGCCAGTTTCGAAGTATATCTATAATTTCATTTTTACTTTTCTCCTTTCAATCTTCTTTTTTATTTCCACTTTTGTCACTGTTTTGTTTATATATATATATATATATATATATATATATATATATATATATATATATTGTTTACTATGTACTAGGGCCCCAACACTGACATTATCATAGCATATTTCTGGGGCAATAAACTATTTATTTTTAAAAAAGGTGTTTGTTTTTTTATTAAAACCTGAAAAACAAATAAACAACCCCCCTCCAAAACAAAAAACAACAATAACAACAACAACAACAAAAACCACTTTAAAAAAAAAAATGTATTAAATATGCACCTTCCCTCCTCCCAATATAAAATCCTGGCTTACATCCTTCAAGTTTGGGGAAAGTATGATGGCAATGCAGGAACTTACGCTTTCTGTGTGTAACTTAGTATAACTACCACTTTTGTTAACCCACTCCCATTTCCACGGCAGCTATATTTCTATCAAAGTGCCAAAGGGGTAACTACACTATCAGCGTTGTAAAATATTAATCAAGAAAATTACAGCACATACTGACACGAGTGAATAAAGGAGAGAAATGTTTGTGCAAAGATTATAAGTAGGACCTCCACGAGACCAAAATATTGGACTCGAGGGTCACATGGCAAAATGAAGTAAAATATAATTAAATGAGAGTGCTCTTCCTTGCTCGAGTACTCAAGTCCTGTGAACGGACTCGAGTCTTGGTAGACTCGGCACGTGCCAGAGTACTCGAGTACTAGCGGAGATCCTAATTACAAGACTCAATCATATGCGGTCATGTGGGATAGAGGTCGTGGAAATGTCGACCCGGTGCCAGGCTTGCCAGGTCCTGTATCAAAATTTTCACAACCCCTTGTGTATTTGTTTTCTATCCCAAATAGTTGCATACGATGGTGTCTTTTTCTCTCATCCATTTGGTAAATAAACTATTTTTTTTTTACACGAACAGACATAGATGGATGAAAAGTAACTTATTTATTTGACCATTTTATCATAAGTAAACTGCACTATCATATTCGCCGTGTTTGTTTTATATGATAAATGCTACAACTTAACAAGGTAGCTTTTATAATGAAGGTTTTAATAACAAACTATGTTGTCTGATGACATCACATCACCAACTTGTATTAATATGATGTCGCATTCATTCATCTTTCTCATCTATCACCCTCTGCCTGTCATTCCCATTATCTTAATATAAAAATCCCCCCCCCCCCCCCCCCCCCCCGTTAAGCACAGTCACGTGATAGTCCATAAAAGATTAATAGTCTCCATCATATTCGGCCATTCGGGATAAAAAAAAAGTACACTTGAGGTGGTGGAAATTTCAACCCGGGTGTACTTTTTCTATCCCAGATGACCCAGTCTTTTTCTTCCATTCATTCATTAAATAAACCATTATTTTACACGAACAAACAGAGATGGCTGGAAAAGTAACTGTTTATTTGACCATTATATTATAAATAAACTACACTATCATATTTGTTGCGTCTGTTTCATGTGTCAAATATAATCTAGGTCAAGTCGAATGGCGAATGCATTCGCCATTCTAACCTTCGCAGGATTAAGCCGATATCTTAAGACAGTAACCATTATTCACTATATACCTAATCTAACATTACGTATTAAAACTATTTTATATTCAGCATTGCAGTTTAAGAAAAACGCATACACTTATAATGCAGTAACCATTATTCACTATATACCTAATCTAACACTACGTATTAAAACTATTTTATATTCAGCATTGCAGTTTTAGAAAAACGCATACACTTATAATGCAGTAACCATTATTCACTATATACCTAATCTAACACTACGTATTAAAACTATTTTATATTCAGCATTGCAGTTTTAGAAAAACGCATACACTTATAATGGGTATCTATAACCAAGTTATTTAAGTGATCGTTTAGTAGTTGTTTCAGGACAACAAACACTGACGTAGGAAGCGGGGAGAGAGGGGTGGGGGGGGGTGTTGGGTGGGGGGTGTTGGGTGGGGACATGTACAACCACCCCACGTTGTAGCTTGTAGGACCAGCCATGGTTTTTATATGTTTATATATAGAGGAGTGTCTTTTTCGTACCAAAGTTTCCCCATTAGGAGACCGTTAGTTTTCTGAAAATTTACTTTAACTCCAGTTAATGTCTGATAAGGTTGCGTTACCGTCGTCCGAATACCATACCCACTTACTAACGAAGCCATCTGGCAAAGTTATCCCATTAATTTTGGAATCTTCCTGAACAGCTTCAGCCAAAATATCTGCTACCATGATATAAAGAAGAGTGCTGATTGGACACCCCTGTCTAATACCCCGAGAGGGATCAAAGAAGTTAGATATATACCCATTTACCTTCATAGCTGATTGAATATCAGTATAACGTTTTGATCATTTTTAAAATAAAATTTGGCCCAAAATTAACTTTTTGTAAATCTTTAAACAGGAAATCCCATTCTACTCTATCACAATCTTTTGCTTGAGCTAAAGAAAGTATTAACCCAGGTAAATTATTACGCGTAACATATTCTATTAAGTCTCTTATCAATGATGTTTCGTCATGTATTGATCTGTCTTTAACTGAACATTTCTGATTTGGGTGAGTAATTTTTGATAAAAATTCTCTAATTCTACTGGCCAAAACTTTTATGATCATTTTGTAGTCGCAATTTAATAAAGAAATGGGTCGCCAATTTTTAAGAAATTGTTTTTCATTGCCTTTCCAAATTAATACAATTACACCACGACGCATGGTGAAAGTTAGTTTTTCTTCATTCTTCATCAAAGGCATCATTAATTACTTCTACCAGATCACTACCAATTAAACCAAAGGAATTCTGGTAGAATTCGGCAGTCAAGCCATCACATCCAGATGATTTATCATTGGCAAAGGATTTAATCGCGGATGAACCTTCATCAAGAGTTATTTGCCCTTTATACCCGTCTCTGTTTTCATCACTTAACGTCTTTGTCATTTTGTTTAATAAATAATTGTGTGCAGATGTCTATAATGTTTTGTAAAATAGTAGTTTCATTTAACATTTCGTCTTGTGTGTCGATTACTGTTCCATCTTCATTTATTAATGAATGCATACATTAATTGTTAGCGTTTTGTTATTCAAGATTAACAAAATAAGAAGTGCATCTTTCACTTTGTTCATTTTCATTAACCGTGACCCTAATTCTAGCTCCTTGTAATTGTACATGTTCGTAATCTTTTATCTTATTTTGTACACTAATTAATTCTGAGTAATCGTCCAAATGTCCGAGTTCGTCTAGCTGTGTTAAGAATATTTCGTCTTGTTTTAAGTTATAAATGTAAGTCCGTTCAGTCCTACGTTTTTGTTTACAATAATCAATAGTCAGCATTTTAATTTTCTTTTTACCCAAATCCCACCAAAATAATAAATCATTATAGTCGCCCTTTTTGGATTGCCATATTTCCCAAAAGTTGTTATTAGATTTATGTAATTCTTATCTTAAAAAGCACTATTGTTAAAAGCCCACAGTCCTGGTCCTTTGTTAGTCTGGTCGAAAATAAAATCTGTCCATACAAGCTTGTGGTCAGTGCAAAAGCACTGAGAAACACCAGCTTCTTTCAGGCCAGAAATAAATGGACCAAAGATAAGATAGCAATGAGAAGAAAATTGGGACCCAAGATAGAAAATAAATGAATTTGAAAGAAAGCATTTCCAAACCGGCAGTTCATATTTCTAATATTGTGAGCCATTAATTTCGTTTAAATTCATTTCGAAATAATACTATAGACCGGTTTAAGAAATAGGTATTCATTAAACATCTTTTTTGTAACTACTGAAATGGTTTTTGAAATATTTCTTTGGTAACTATAATTACTTTGCCTGACCACTGTAATATATACATAAATAACCAAGTTTTTTTTTTTTTTTAATTAGCAACTGCATACTTCAATTTAATCAGGGGGCGGGACGCAGCACAGTGGCAAAACGCTCGCCTGGTGCGCAGTCGGTCTGGGATCGATCCCCGTCGGTGTGCCCATTGGGCTATTTCTCGTTCCAGCCAGTGCACTACGACTGGTAAATCAAAGGTTACTAATGGAAAAATGTAGCGGGTTTCCTCTAAGACTATATGTCAAAATTACTACAAAACAAACTTCACTTCAATTTTATCATGCCCCTCTCCCTCTCTCTCTCTCTCTCTCTCTCTCTCTCTCTCTCTCTCTCTCTCTCTCTCTCTCTCTCTCTCTCTCTCTGTGTGTGTGTGCGCCCCTCCCCCCCCTTTTTAGCACCTTAAAACAGCCGTGCTTGTTACGCCTGACGGATAATAACTTGTTGTGTGAAATAATTATTGGGTAAAACCACAATTAACGTCCGCAAATTGCCAAATAGAACATAGTTATCCCCTAAATACCTTAGATTTAGCCCGTGGTGTATCCCATAGTTAGACCATGGGCATGTTTAATTTTAGCGATTGCTGAATGGCTGAAGAAAGTTACGCCTGCAAGTCACACAGAGTTCAATAGGAAGTAAATTAGAACATTGTTTTAAAAAGTAACACTTTTATTAACATTAGTAATAATTACAATAAAAATATCTATAAATAAAACAATTATTTTCTTTAAACAAAAAACAACATAAAACAAACACCCACCCACCCAAACAAACTAAAAATAAATATTAAATAGGTTTGCTTCATTTTCCATTACATTACTAATCAGCTGCAACATGTTATAAAGGGCACCTCCAGTACTGACGGAGTTAGCAGCGTTAAAATGGCTGCGGAGTAGGGGGCCGCAGAGGTTGTGGCACACCACCCACTTTTCCCTGTTACTCTATTCAGAAGATTTGGAATTGCGTATTTGAACACCTGAAATTCGAAATGTTCTAGGGGAAGCATGCCCCCCCACAACACCTCCCTCCACCCCCGGTCCGAAGGTTTGGGCTCACAATATACTTCATTGAGACATTCGCCCCATACCCGCCCCCATTTTCAAATATACTCCATGGGCCTTGTGTAACAGTCTTGAAAAGTACACTTCTCCTCCCCCTCCCTCGCCCCCAACTACCTGCTCCAAGAGAGTCTGGGTGTCCTGCTCACGTATGGTTAGCCTACCCCTCAATATAAAATCATGCCCAAACTAGTTCACCAACATACATATTATCTACACGATAATTATCAAGCTGAGCAAGATATTACGTTCCCCACTAAAAACCAATAAATGCATTTCCTTGCCCACTGGACAGGGTTATCCAGCTTTTGCACTCTGCTAGAAAAATATGTCTGACCCTAGGGCTAGATAAATCTGACAAGGGCAATACCCATTGAATTGGATAAATATATGTCAAAATTTATTTTGAGTGTTCGTCAATCGTGCTCATTACAGAATACGTTGGGCAGCATATATTTGTTGGACAGCATAAAAATATACTTAAAAAGACATAATTATGCTATAAATGTCATAACAGGGCACGAATTTTGCCAAACCCGTGTTGTTCTGAAATGTAAACAGAAAGAATTAAAAAAGCAGTGCATGGGGAACAGACCAAAGGCAGCCGATTCTATCAGCGATGACGGCATTTACACCTTGTTCGAAAGGGGTCAGCTGGGCCTTGGCAGTCCATCAAGTGTTGGCATAAGAGGTGGGAGAGCAGAACACCGAACCATGTGTTGGGGTGACATACAGCTTTGTTTCGATTCTGGAATATTTAGAATTCACAGAAAGGCTATCAACATCAATTTGAACTTTCCCGCCTCTGTCAGTGAAAAACGCAAGCACCAAGAAGATGAAGTTAAAGATATTCATGAAAGAAACATGACGATTGATGCCGCCTACCAAACTCAACTCGTTTTCATAATCGTTTTGAATTGTTTCCTCTTCTTTTTCATGTTATATGTTCGCTTTTAAAAATATAAACTGAACTGTATTCCCTGCTCTATGGAGAGACACTCAAACAAGATGACGATGGTTGAAACATGTGATGAACTAATGACGTCAAATGTTTTAAAGTTGCACTGTCAATATTTTCCCTTCCTTCCTTTGTTGAATGTGTTATACTTGAATATTGTGAATAAACAAAAAAAAAAATATAAGGAAACCCTATTTTTTCTATTACTAAATTAAATTATATTGGAAAAATTTTTTTTCTATGTACTATTTATATTTAAAAATATAAATGTATTTATGTAAAATTAAATGCAGAGCTCCTTTAATATTGCTTATTCGCGGAGTTACCGGTTCGTACAATTTTATTTATATTTAAAAATAAAATACAGTGAATTGTCATATTTATGGCGTTCTTTTTTTTTTTTTTTCTTTTTAACTTGGGGACTATACTTGACAGTAGCTCCTTTAATAATTGCTTATTCGCGGGTCGGTTACCGGTTCGTGCTTAAAATATTATTTTGGGCAAGAAAAAGAATTGACACCGTTTTGAATATTAAACAAATTTAAATCCATAAAAATGTTTTTGGAAGGGCTTTAAACGACCCTTACAAAGACGTTTTCTTTCTTGGACTGGAATTGCCTGGCCTATACCTCACAACGGTGATAGTTATATTACCTTCACCTGCTAAACATTTAAAACATCGAGGAGGGGTTACGCAACACTGTAATATCATCTAAGCCGTCTCGGGTTTTTTCCATATAGGCTAATCGAAGCAAGTAGTCCAAGGCAGACCCAATAAATCAAAACCCCACACATCTATTCGGACTACCCGTCAATCAAATAATAACTGCAATACGACCGTGGTCTAACACTAACAGGGTAATCTCCATAGTATTAAAGGTCAATCAACGGCTGCATTGGTCTAGTAAATTAATTCTAGTAAAAGGAGGATTTAGTAAATTAATTAAACAGTTCTCATTCTGCTTTATAACATTATTTTCAGAAAATACATTGTATATAGGAAAGACTCAAAATTAGTTTTGGGGACCATAATGAAAATCTGTTTTTAACATCCAAGACACGTAATGTATTTGATTTTGTTTGTTGTCTATCTACGTTAATGCGTAGGTTTCTCCAATGGTTTTACCTACATGAAAATCACCACACGTTTTTTAATATTCTCGGTAGTGTCGTGGTTAAGCCATCGGACATAAGGCTGGCAGGTACTGGGATCGCAGCCCGGTACCGGCTCCCACCAAGAGCGAGTTTTAATGACCACTACACGCTCTTCTCTCACTGACCACTTCCAACTAACCCACTGTCCTGGACAGACAGCCCAGATAGATGAGGAGTGTGTGCAGAGCAGCGTGCTTGAACCTTAATTGAATATAAGCACGAAAATATATATATGTTTTTAGCAAAACTAAAACAAAACTCGCAGACCTGAGGTAGCCAGTTATGGATGTACTATTAAAGTTTTTTGACAATTACAATCACACGTTACTGAGATTATTATTCAGATTTCCGTACATCCAAAGTGTTTCTAGTCATCCTGGTGTTTCGAAAAGCACGAAATACATTTTCCATATTTTAAAAAACGCACGTACCTCTGAGATGTAACGGTTATGGAGACGAGCTCAAGTATATTTTTAAAACGAAGGAAGGAAATGGTTTATTTAACGACGCACTCATCACATTTTATTTACGGTTATATGGCGTCGGACATATGGTTAAGGATCACACAGATAATCAGAAAGGAAACCTGCTGTCGCCACTTCATGGGTTACTCTTTTCGATTAGCAGCAATGGATATTTTATATGCACCATCCTATAAACAGGATAGCACATACCACGGCCTTCGATATACAAGACGTGGAGCACTGGATGGAGCGCGAAATCGCCTAATGGGCCCATTGACGGGGATTGATCGCAAACCGACCGCGCATCAAGCGAGCGCTTTTCCACTGGGTTGGGTCTCGCCCCTGTTAGTAATAGATATCAGATATGCTGATGATATACCTTTAAAGGGACATTCCTGAGTTTGGTGCATTGTAAGATATTTCAGATTAATAAACTATTTTTACGATTAAACTTACATATTAAATATATTTTCTTGTTTAGAATATCAGCGTCTGTATATTCAATGTGTTTCTGGTCGTCTTAATATTTGTAAGAAGCCCAAACTGGACAATCCAAACAATAAAATATAAGTAATGCTTGATTCCAATGATCATAAACGGCTCTAATTGTGAAAATTTGCCTTAGTGTCCCTTTTTAATATTATTTTGAGTGTATATACTATAGAGATATGACTTGCAATTTTGACGTATCTGTGTATTATATATTTATTGGTTACAAACTGCTTTGCATACCATCGTCCGATGCTACCTGTTGGTAGCCTAGGATGAAATAAAGATATGTTCTGTTCTATTTAGTTCTCAGAGTCCAAATCAAAATTAAACTCAGCCGTTATTTTTATAACTTTGATTATGACTTTGATACTTACCACCAGTAACATAAAACACACAACTGAACAGCAGTGCAGATGTGAATACCGTAATCGCCTACATTGCGAGAATTATCGCTTTCTTCACAATAACTGAACTGATAATTGTGCCTCAGTTTCTAGTTATGGTGAGAGCCTCCTTGGTTACGTCACTCTGTGCCACAAATCAGCGCAAGGTTTGAAACAAACATGCATCCAGCTGTATTTAGTCTCAGAATAAGCCACGGCTCTCTTCGATAGTACCAGATTTTATTATTGTTGAATGCGCGGTTGGTCTGAGATCGAATCCCATCGGTGGGCCCATTGGGCTATTTATTGTTCCCGCTATGGCACCACGACTGGTATATCAAAGGTATATGTGCTGTCATATCTGTCGGGTGGTGCATATAAAATATATCTTGCTACTAACTGAAAAAGCCAGCGGCTTTCTTCTCTTCGACTATATGTCAAAAATGACAAAATGTTTGACATCCAATAGCCGATGATTAATAAATCGATGTTCGCTAGGGGTGTCGGGAAACAAAACAAAACATATTTTTACAAAACAACCTCAGTCTATATATGCATGTAAACATATTATACTGTTATTCGTATCTTTTTCGGCAGCAACACACTATTCAGATCAGCAGTGGGGACAGTATGGGCTGTCTTGGTACATCATTGTTAGAACTGCCGTAACCATATGTCTGACGCCATATAACAGTAATTAAAATGTATTGAGTGCGTCGTTAAATAAACCATTTCTTTCTTTCATTGTTAGAACTGGTACATCCAGGACCGTTGCTTGTCCCAAGATGTTCTGTTTGGGACATCTTGGGCCGGTGCTCAGCCCAATTGAGACATCTTGTGCTGGTGTCTGCCTAAAATGTTCCAGTTGGAACGTTTTTTGTTTTTGCACTTGGGATATTTTGCGCTGCTACAATCGTCCAAAACAGCCCAAACCCAAACAAACACCCACTCCCTAAAAACTGAAAAAAACCTAACAACAACCAAAGACGTTACACACAAGACGTAAATCGACAGGATGATATTTCACCGGGGAAGCGCAAATTTGTTCGATATTCAACTTTCAACATTCAATGTTGAATATTGCTCCGACAGAACAACATTCAACATTCAGTATTGAATATTTTTTTTCTGCAGTATGCAATTAACACACTTTAAAATCTACATTTCAAATACAAATATATGTCCATGAAAATAAAACGAATTTAAGGTGCTAAGAATAAAAGATAAAATATGGGATGACTCAGAAATATATGATAAGCCACGCTAAAACAATATAATATACTGAGTCAAATTAAAAACTTCACAATCTAAAATTTTAATAAAGCCAGTGAGTGTGTTGAAAGCATGTATTTTTCAGAAATAAATATTGTAATGGTAATGTCGACACTCGATTTGAAGTCCATGACAGCCCACGTGACCCGATCCAGAGCATGTGCACAGCACCATTGAGGCAAAAGTGGTTTTGCACGTGCCACTGGTCACGTCACTAAAATAGCACACGTGTTTTCATCGTCACTTGCTCACAGTAGTCTCACAGAAAGAAAAAACACATTAAAACCATATTTGTTACGACCTGTTTCGATGCCACGCCTCACAAATGTGCAGCGTGAACGTACCGTCGGCATGTTGCACGTTGGAAAGTCAGTAGCCGACGTTGCAAGGACGTTGGGTTGCAGTCGACGGACAATTTATGATCTGCGGACACGAGTACAATAAACGGGTACCACTGCTGATCGCCCCCGACAGGGTAGACCACGTGTGACATCACAGGCAGATGACCGTCATATTGTGTTACGTCACCTCCGCAACAGTTTCATGACAACTACAGCAACCAGTAATGAACTTTTCAGACGTCGGATGTCCGCGTAAAACGATCCGAAATGGGCTGGGAACCACTCACCTCCACGCACGGCGCCCATATGTTGGACCCATTGTGACCCAATTTCCGCGACGTCAACGTCAACTGTGGGCACAACGCACACTGCAATTTGCCGATGGCAGGCAGAGGGTTTGGAGACGACGTGTGGACGTCATGTTCAGTGTTGTGTCAATAAAGTTGAAAGATTCGGAGACGGAAGTGTAATGATTTGGGGTGCTTTCTGTGGAAATGGACGTTCTGGACTTCTTGTCATCCGTGGCAACCTCAACGCTGCTGCACACCGCGACCAGATGCTGACCCAGGAACGTGTGCCCTTCATGACAGTTCATGATCCAAGCCTGACCTTTCAGCATGACAACGCCAGACCCCACAGAGCCATCTTGACAAAGAATTACCAGAGGAACGCGGGCATCAATGTCATGGATTGACCTTCAAGGTCGCGCCACCTGAATCCCATCGAGCACGTCTGTGATGTGTTTGGAAGATACCTGCGCACTTTCAATAAATCGATGGATGTGTGTTTAAATTGGGGCGGGGGCGAGATGACTGACTGAACTTTCGTGTAATCTTTTGATGACTTCCAATGGGGGATGGAGTATGTTGTGCCCCAACTGGCATTATTTTCCAGTCATCTTTCCATAATTATAATTCTAGAGTGAATATGTTACTGTCATTGTTATTACACTGGGATGGCACAATCGTTTTAAATAAGTGTCAGTTTTAACGCTTTGTGAAGGCTAGGAACAATAGGCCAGCAACTGCCAAACTTTGGTATATTCATGGACAAGTAAAGTTCTTCTTTTGTAAATGTTTAATTCAACCTTCACTTTTAAGATGTTTCTAATTGTCTGTTGTTTGATTCTGCAACATTTCCATAAGACTAGTCTCCAGAAATGGACTTACTGAGTTTTGCAAAGAAACCGAAGGTGGACTTACTTGGTTTTGCAGAAAAATCAATCACATTTTGGTAATTACCAAGTTTTATAATAAAGGTTAATTTTTTACATTAATATTTTTTTTGTTCATTGCTCCATAACCATTTCATGACACGAACAGTGGAATTAGTAAGAATTAAAATTACCATCAGGTAGAATCTTCATTTTAAAACAAACGAAGTCAGATGGACATACTGGGTTTTGTGCCTGAACTCCTCATATATATATATAGTGCAACCGCACTACATAAAAATAAAAACCCTGCAATCTTTTCACCAGTATCAGCTATCTGAAGATCGTCGAAGGGCGTGAAACTCGGAGTAATAGCGTAGGACAAAAGTGCAATATATATATTTATTTATATATATATATATACCTATATATATATATATATATTATGTATATATGAAAATGATAAAAGAAAACAAGTGTACAGTATATATTATGTATTTTAAAAAACAATTTAAAGAAATAATTATCCTTTTATATGTTTCAATCTTATCTTCAGAAAGGAACTGCTAAATAACTGCTAAATATGACGTCATACATATTACGACGTTACTGTAGTAGAAGGGGATTGATTTAATTACGTCAGTTTTGCTTTTATCTAACGAAGAGCATTAAGAAGTGGACAAAACTTTCTAATAAAATACATTTCCTTTGTCTTTCTTTTCATTTCATCATTGGTATCTATGTGATAAAATGGGAAAATGGTGAATTTAATATATTTTTGTGCAGCACATGTATTTAAATGTGAACTCAAGGGTATGCATCTTGTTTCAGGTTGTTTTATTTCTTGTTTGTGTACGTGTACTCTGGCTCTCAGCTGAGTGGTATGACCAATGTATTGTTCTTTGCAACCTTGGCATGCAATTACATAAATAATATTATTGACCGAACAATCCATATCCCTGTGTACCAAAAATAAACCTTTGTGGTTGAATTATATATGTGTGCCTTCTAAAATATGTTGGCATGTACCACAGTTACTTCGGTTACGCTTTTTGACACTGCATTTATGTTCTACTGTTGTAGATTCAAATCGTGCTTTTGTCAGTATCTGTTTCAAGTTTTTGCTTTGTCTCATACTATTTATAATTGAAATAGAGTCTAGTATGGATGACATTTTTTCATTTTGTTTCAAAATGTGCAATTCTGACAAGATCGTTTTATATATATCGGGGTTCTGTGGGTTATGGGTGATACAAATGCCAGCGGCCTTTTTGCTGAAACGATTTGTTTTGGTTTTAAAAGATATTTTCTATCTAATACTACCGCCTTTTCGATACTATCTGATATTAGCTGTTTTGGATAACCTCGCGTTTTAAGATACATGTTTAGTTCCCCGAGACGTTGATCATGTGTTTGTATATTTGACACAGTCATACACATACGCCGTGCTAGGTTATATGGTATACTTCTCGTATGACTCGGATGACAGGATGAGAAAGAAAGGTACTGTTTGCTATCAGTTGGTTTGTAAAATATATCAGTTTCTATTATGCGTCCACACTTGATTACTAAAGTGTCTAGAAAAGGAATTTTCTTTGCGTCTGTTGCCATAGTAAAGTTTATGTTACTATTCAGTGTGTTAAGTAACTCGTGAAATAATTCCAAACAGTGTTTGGACAAAGGCCACAGTATGAAACAGTCATCAAGAAAACGTTTCCAGTTCTTCTTGAAATATAGCTGAAAGTCTGATCCAAATATATTTGTAATTTTAGTTTCTAATATTTGTTCTAGGTAATCTAAAGTCAGTGTGACATAGTTTGGTGCCATATTGGTACCCATTGCCGTCTCTTTAATCTGTTTGTAGTGTTTCCCATCAAAGTAAAATATATTGTTTTCCAATATATATTTTATTCTTTCTAAAATTAAAGACTTCGAAATTCGTTCTGGCAAAAGTTCGGGATATTTGGTTAACCAGTATGACACTGCGGTGATTCCAAGGTCATGTGGTATGCTAGAATATAGTTTTGTTACATCAAATGTTACCAGTACGCTTTCTTCCGTTGTCTTTTCTGGCAGGTTGTTGATGAAATCCATAGTGTGTCTTGTATAACTGGTTACTTTTAATAACAATGGTTTCAATAATATATCAATGAAATTGCTCAGTCTGTGGGTTGCACACACTGGGCCAGCTACAATTGGTCGTAACTGTAAGTCATTAGGATGCAATAATTCTACATAACTTTTCTGTGCTTCTCTGCACATAGAATTAATAATCTGGCTCTTATGTACTTTAGGAAGGCCATAAAAATTACTCTCCTTACATTCAAAATTTGTTAAATAATCAAATTCCTTTTCGGTCAATTCTCCCTCAAATCGTTTTATAAATGTTTTAAGTTGTTTAAAATTGTTTGATTTTACCTCTGTAATTTCTATGTAATTATTCTGATCTTCAATTATGGAAAGAGCCATTTGTTTGTATTCAGCAGTATTCATGATAGCAATAGTACCACCCTTATCCGCTTGTTTAATAACAATAGAAAGTTAATAAACATTTTCTTTCATAATCTTTTATATTTGAATTTGATTTAGGATTGTTATTGAGAGGATATTTTGAAATTACTTCGATATAATCATCTAGGTTTCTATTCCTACCTATATATATATATCTATATATATATATATATATATATATATATATATATATATATATATATATATATATATATATATACTCTTGCAGAACACAAACGTATCGTTGGTTACAAAACGACATTTAATTTGTTAGAACATTTTAAACTTATGTTCGTGCTTATATCGGATTAGGGTACATTCACTCTGTCCTGGGCACACACATCAGCTACCTGAGGTGTCGTTCCAGGACAGTGGCTTAATTTCTAGGTGTTAGTGAGAGAGAAGTCGGTGTAGTGGCCATACACCTACTCATTGAGCCGTTTGGACTCCCTGTGTGTTGGAACCGGTTCCTAACAGTCTTAAGTCCGATGGCTTAACCATTACACCGCAAAGACTGGTCGAAAGTACAGTGTAAGATCTATTCGTATGTTCTAGATGGGAGTGGTGCAACGTCTAGTTGTGAGAAGTGTTGCGTGCAGTGTTGGCAAAATAGACTGTTTTCTGCAACATTTCAATCTGATTTGGTTGACAGTTTGCCTGCTTGTCAAAATGCATCCATCCTTTGTTTGTCATAATGTAAATGAATGACGTGTTTAGTTCATCTTCATAATCGTATGCTGAAGGCGCTCGTTATTTGGGGGTTTCGACGAAATTATGTAAGTATAGGGTTTCTGAGATAGCATTTCCCGCCTTCTGAGAGTAGTTTTCAGCAAGTTTAAACGGTCGAGATGTAAGGGTTATAAAAAAAACAAAAAAAACAACAAAAACAAAACAAAAACAAACCAGCCAAAATTATTGGGGGGGGGGGGGGGGGGGGGGGGGGCCAGGAATTGAGGCATATTATACTTGTTTTTACGATCCACGATAACTGTTACAAATTATCACGGCATTCGGACTGCTTAACCACAAATTAGAAAAGTCTTAATTATCATTTCTGTGTGGTCCTTAACCATATGTCTGATGCCATATAACCGTAAATAAAATGTGTTGAGTGCGTCGTTAAATAAAACATTTCTTTCTTTCACCTATAGTATTTTTATTTATCATTTCAGAGTAATGTTTAAGGATGCACTGTGTCATTTCTATTTCCAACTTGGTGTTAACTATCGCGATATTCTAAGTTTTCTAGCTCAAATCCATATTATTTGCATTAGCTTGAGAACACTGAAACGAAAATTGAGGGTTCAAGGTCTTTTTAGAAGAAAGTTCCATTCTGATATATTAGACGTGGCTCAATTTATCGAACAGAAGATCAGTACTGTCGGAAATCAACAAGGCTATCGATGGATGCATTTTCAGTGCATTCAACAAGGCCTGACTGTCTCAAGATACACCGTACAAATTCTTATGCAAATTCTTGATCCCGTTGGTGTTGAAATACGACTGAAAAGAACGTCTCCGGAGAAGACAGTACTTTGCCCGAGGTCCTGATTACATTTGGCAAATCGACTCCTATGACAAACTTAAATGTTATGGCTTGTGTGTAAATGGCTGCATTCATGGCTTCTCTCGACACATTATCTGGGTTAACGTTTACAAAACGAGCAGCAACCCTCGTGTCATAGCAGGCTATTACATGGAGGCTATGGACATAAGAAAGGGATGTCCTGTTGCAATGCGAGGAGACAAAGGTACTAAAAATGCTCAAATGCAGAACTTCATGACTGACAGAACAACTTTCATATATAGAAGAAGTACGAGAAACCAAAAAAATTGAAATGTTTTGGAATTTTCTGAGAAAGCAATGTTGCCAGTTTTGGATAGATGCACTTGGAGCTTTGGCCGATGGTGGACACTTCAGTGGAGACTTCATAGACAGAAACTTGGCGTTATTCTGTTGCTTGGAACTACTGCAGGTATGGTATGCCGTTACTTATTTAACCTTTTTTGTTTATAATAATGTAACACTGTGTATATCACATAGCATGCACTAAAAACCTAGAAATGTAAGCCTTATCGGTTATGTCCACAACTAGTTTTTAACAACAAACGAGGTCGCGACATGTCTGACATTGACGCTTTCACCCCAGTTTAAGCAGGTCCATCCCTGTTGTTTTATGCGTTATAGTCCTAAATGCGGTTTTAAATATGGTATTATATTAAATTATTAAAATTAATGTCTGAACAGTCTTAGCAATTTGGTTACCAAGTGGTCACTGTATCATTCATTAGTTGAAAATGTTTAATGTAATAATTTGTTTTTATTATTATTATTTAAATCCTCTCTTCTCCAGCAACATATGTAATATATAGTAATTTAATAAAACATCTACTTCCCACAGTATCACAGCGCATTAATAAACTATAATACAACTGATAGGATACTAATCACATGTATACACATTATATCAAGCTATGATGCGTGCTTGTGTATGTGTGTGTAGGTGCGTGTGACTTTTTTAATGTTAGAACTGCCTTGCTGTCCTGTTTTCCTTAAGCTCTCTCTCTGTCTCTCTGTCTCTCTCTCTCTATCTCTCTCTGTCTCTCTCTCTCTCTCTCTCTCTCTCTCTCTCTCTCTCTCTCTCTCTCTCTCTCTCTCTCTCTCTCTCTCTCTCTCTCTCTCTCTCTTGCAATCAATTTTTACTCTAACATTATCTGTAGGATAGTGATTCAGTTCCCCATCCCTGACACTATCGATATTTCTGGGCAATAAAAAAAAAGTCTGAATATAGCCTGAAAGAGGTGTTTACTGACTAACGGATGGAAAAGGTAATTCTAGTAAATCTGCTTCCTGTGAATTGCATGTCACTGATTTATCATCAATTTTGTGCCCGTTTCACTCCCTGTGGGTCATTAGAGCTAGACTTTTGGACTTCGTTTAAACCTAGGTTACTAGAAAGCACGAATTTAACCACTGACAGGGGCAGAGTGGAAATATATTTCAAGCCCGTCGCAGGGTGGACATTATTGGGGGGTGGGGGAATTGAACGAGCGCTGAAGGCGTGAGTTATTTGGGTGGTCCAGGGAAATTGTTGAAGTATAGAGACCTTGAAATAGCATGTCCTGCTTTCTGAGAGTAGTTTCCAGCAAGTTTAAACGGTCGAGATGTAAAGGTTATATAAAAAAAACAAATAAAAAACAAACAAAAAAACACCAAAACCCCCAACATTATTGGGGGGCCCGAACCCCCTGGCCACCCCCTTGCTACGGGCCTGTTTTTGTGTAGGTAATGAACCTTTTTGGACAACCCTCGATAAACAGTGGTATATCCGACACCATTTTCTGTATTAAATGTTTGTATGGGAACTAAATAGAAAGTTTACTTAGAGAAATAAAATCGGGGCATTCGCTACCTTTCTTAATACCAGTTCGTAGAATGGAATCAGAATATAAATATCAAATAGAAATGTTTTTTTCTTTTAATTGTTCAAGAACAGTTATCCCAACTCACATTTCAACAACTTGAATACAAGTTTGTTTTCACGATTATTACTTTATTTCAGCGCGATATCGACGACATGGTGCAAGTATGGAACACACATCGCATCAGACAATCGAAAAATCAAAACTTCCGAATGGTCGGCCAGTGGTGAGGTATATGTTACCAGCCTCGTACAACACTCGGAGCTATCTTCATGAGGTTGACGAAATTCGCATCGAGCTATGTCAGCAGGAGTGTGCCTTTCGCAACCAATACCCATGTGCCCGAGATATCTACGATTTATGCATCCTGTACATGGAAGAAAATGGGTGGATAATGCCCACATCAGTCAACGAAGCCATGAAGCTGTATTCCAACTTCAGAAACACATTGCTAAGTGACATATAATCCGATTAATAGGAAGGTGTTTGTAATACATATAATACAACTGATCGTGAGTGAATTATCTACACGTGATAGTTACAAATACACATTTCCCTGAAATAAGAAAAAAAAACACTATTCTCTGATAACTGTGAATTTGTTTTCCATAATAATGAGTAAATTTCGTATCCAGTTTTCGACATAATAATGTTGAAGTAAATGAACAATTTTCGTAATTCTGTTCTTTACGTCATAGGTTAATTTCGCATTTTAAAACATTTGAAAAATACAGCGTACAGTGCGGTCCGTAAACATCTCTCTCTGTGTAAATACGTTGAGCAGATTCCATTTATGCGCCTATCTATGAATGACCGTGTGCGTCTGCTTATCGGTTCATTGTACGGATATTTACCATTGGGACATTCCACCAGTAGGTGGGTTTTTTGCATGGCAGTGAAAAGGGGGAAGGAGTGGAGCGGGATTGAAAGAAGTAGGCATTGTAGATTCACATCTTAAAAACTTATTTATTTACTTATCTACCAATGTTGAATACAAAAAAAAAATTACTCAAATATTGATGGAAAATATTAGGGTCGGTCTCTTTTTCTAGGTGGAGTTGATTCACAGATGTTTTACACAATGGTTTATGAATGTTTTCCTTATATGGTTAAATAAACAAAAGGTATCACTTTCGTTTTTTCTTAGGTCTCACTACACAGATGTCATCTGCCATTGAAACCCATGTTAAACTGCCCAACTTCAAGCGAAGATTTCCCATAGAACGGGTTCTCGTTGGCACAAACAACATACACCATTGTGAACATACATTATATAAGCATTTATTTTCACTCCAAAATTGAGAACATTTCCGTCTCTGTTTTTTGCTATAGGACCGCATCTGACTGTAGTACCGGTCCGAACAGGTGGTTCATTAACCGATTCACTCCGGCTGTCACTTGCGCTATATACCCATGTCCCAAAAGGTCGATGCACAATTTTACAAAATAACATGGGCAAAATACAGCCAGAAGACTTACCATTAAACATACATATTGTTTTAATTCTTCACCATTTCCTAGAAGTGAATATGTGAACGATAACATGTGTCACAATTAGGAACTATAGTGGACCATGATGAATGAACTCTCACCCGGAAGTGATCTGTTTAGTGAGACCTTACATGGATAAAATAAGTAAGTAACATTGCCGTATTATTGACCCGATCATAGTTCGAGCAGTTTTACACATTTTGGTCTGCATATTAAAGGCCTATTGTCACAGACCAGTGACCTATTTAATGGCCTAACAAATTATTACCTGAACAAAATAATTTGATTTGTCCCTAAATGTACTTTATTCAACCATCTTCATAACCACCATACTCCATTTATTAATTATATTTTGTACAAATAATTGAATTATGGCAATGGTCCATAATTCAAATACTAAAATTGCCGAGAGGGTTGACTTGGATTTCACTCCATCATGATTCAGTTAAGGTGATGCGATAGCTAGATTTGGTTTCCAACAATTAATGCAATTTTTATTTATTATCCATTTTTAGAGAAATAAGGTCCTTAAATCCGTGACAGTATGCCTTTAAAAGTGTAAAAGATAAGAAAGTTCACGGAGTATGCAAGCAATATCAATACATTTTTCTTGTTGTCGTCTCTTTAATGGGTACCGGCCTCGGTGACGTCGTGGTTAGGCCATCTGTCTACAGGCTGGTAGGTACTGGGTTCGGATCCCAGTCGAGGCATGGTATTTTTTATCCAGACACCGACTCCAAACCCTGAGTGAGTGCTCCGCAAGGCTCAATGGTTAGGTGTAAACAACTTGCACCATAACTGGTTCAACAAAGGCCATGCTTTGTGCTATCCTGCCTGTGTGAAGCGCACATAAAAGATATCTTGCTGCTAATCGGAAAGAGTAGCCCATGGCGACAGCTGGTTTCCTCTCAAGATCTGTGCGGTCCTTAACCATATGTCTAACGCCATATAACCGTAAATAAAATGTGATGAGTGCGTCGTTAAATAAAACATTTCTTTCTTTCTTTCTCTTTAATGGGAGTAGAGAAACTCGATTTATATTTAGGTATCGAAGCTCCGCACCTACGCGCTAAAAAATTGACTGACAGAAAAGATAACGAATAAGTGGAATCACATTACGGATTACGTATACGCATCCGGATTACTGACAAATGGAATTTTCACTTTAAGCTAGGATCACCAGCACACGTATCCAGTCCGTATCCGGTACTGATCCGTTCCGTAAAAAAAAATCGTTCAGATACATTTTATATTGTAGTGCTTCACGCACCAAAGAACGGACGCTAGTGAACACTACAAATAAAAACAAAATTCAACATTTTGGTATATTATAGGACGGGAGGATAGTGTTTTGATGGAGAACGGGTATGTGTTTACGGTTCATATGTAAAATAGAAATATAATGAACTGAAACGTCATTATTTTTTACTGGCAACTTTTGTTGTAGGGACTCCACGAGTCCAATATACTCGAAGGTGAAACTCGACCCGGACCCGAGTACCGGACACTTACACTAGATGATGATGAGATTAAGGACTAAAAAGTTTGTTTGTTTTGTTTAACGACACCACCAGAGCACATTGTTTTACTAATTATCGGCTATTGGATGTCAAACATTTGGTCTATGGTCATTTTGACACAGTCATAGATATGGATCTTTATATGCACCATCCCACAGACAGGATAGCACATACCACGGTCTTTGATATACCAGTCGTGGTGCACTGGCTAGAGCGAGAAATAGCCCAAAAGGCCCACCAACGAGGATTGATCCTGGACTGATCGCGCATCGCGCGAGCGTATTACCACTGGGCTAGATTGAGGAATAAAGTACAATAGCATTATGCATCTTATGGATCTTTATATGCACCATCCCACAGACAGGATATCACATACCACGGTCTTTGATATACCAGTCGTGGTGCACTGGCTAGAGCGAGAAATAGCCCAATAGGCACACCAACGAGGATTGATCCTGGACCGATCGCGCATCGCGCAAGCGTATTACCACTGGGCTAGATTGAGGAATAAAGTACAATAGCATTATGCATCTTAAAGGGACATTCCTGAGTTTGCTGTTTAAGATGTTATCGAGTAACAGACTTTTTAACGATTGTATTTACATATCAAATATATGCCTAAACTATTAGTGGCTGTATACTAAACGTGTTTCTGATTGTTCTAATATTTGTATTAGGTTAAATTTAATATTATATCCTAAAACAATATTTTAAATACGAAATTATTTGAAGACCAAATCCAGTTTGGGCCTCTTGCAAATAATGAGATGACCAGAAACACATTGAATATGCAGACACTGATATTCTAAACAAGAAAATATATTTATGTCAATCTCCAGAAAAGGATGTGCTCTGTTTCATGGTTAACGGTGAATAAAACACAAACATGAAAAATAATACTGCAGAGGCCCAAGTCCCCATGCAGTGAAGGCAAGATACGTGTACAGCGATCATCGTAAAATCAAAACTAATGCAGCCAAGGCCCTAAACCCCATGCTTTTATGGACGAATACAAGTTGGAATGTAATTAATTCCCGTGCCTTACCAACTAAGGTAACAATCCAGAGTGACCAGGGCCCTTGTCCCTAGGTCATTGGAGCTGACCTCATCTACAAAATAATAACAAATAAACAAAATAACCCTTGGACATATCATTGTAGACCATAAAATGGACGTGTGTAAAGAAAAAAACATACATAATATTTAGTATAGCCAAGGCCGTGGTCCCCAGGCCGCTATATGTATACTTAGGTTAACTAATATAAGACAGTCAGGAAAAAGTATATATTTAAGGTTTCTAACTTGAACCAGTACCTTATAACCGAGGCCCCTGTCCCCAGGGTTGCAAATGAACTAGTCTGACAATTGTCTATACAGCTGTGTGGCACTTGACAACAGTATCTCCTGCAAAGAAGGCCTTAGTTGCCATCTAGCTAATGACTCGGAATCAGCCGATATTTAAAATCTTTATAGTTAAACCTGTGTGTAGGACTGAACTGTTACATATGCTCATTTAACTGTAGGGATAGTATGTGTATGTACTTCTTGAATGCATGAGAATGCCATCGCCCCATGGTAGGAATCTGGTCCTCAGAAATTCCCATCATGGCCGCTGTAGTAGCGGCTCCAATGCGGAAGCTATGTCCCTTGTACTCACTAGTTCTCAAGCCTGACCATTGAAGAGAAAGCTTTAACTGCCTTGAGAAAAACTGACGAGACACTGCCGTGCCATCCATAAAAGAAAAAAGAGGGGCAGAGAACGAATGATGTTTGCGAATCCTCACAAAGTTCCAGATTGCTTTAACAGGACACAGCTGAGGTGTGTTAGAATTTTCCTCCAAAATGATCAGTGGTAAATGTTTCCCCGTGCTATGCTTGTATTGTTTCATACAAATCTCCAATGACCTTGGGAAACGAGTGTCGTCCATATTAAATTTAACATCAGCAAAGGTTAGGCTATTACCAGATGGTGGAGTAGGTCCGGTAATTTCACCTATCCGTAAAAAAGGCATGAAAAGCCAGAAGATACATTGCCTGTAACATGAGTTGTAAAAACTGGGAACTGCAAGTGAACTGTAAGGAAAACACTAGTTGTTTGAGTACCTGAGGGGTAATAGGCAGTCGATGGTCAGGAGTTGAACGGAGTTTAGTAAAGCCCTGCAAAGTTTTTGCGAATAATGAAATGTTGGGTAATATCTTGATAACCCCCAAGCTTGTGAATGTATCCCCAAGCTGAGACATAGCATGCCACGGATGATGCAGCCAACGTTTTGTGATAGCAACTGGCAATGAATAACATTACCATTTCAAGTGAAGCTGGTAATATGGGTTTTTGGGGAAACTGATTGATGACAAATTGCCTATATACCATAAAAGCATGTCCGTATGCCTGTCTAGAGGAGGGTGACAATGCTGACAACAACAACTTCGAAGCTAACTCCTTCAGTTGATTTGTATGGGTGATATCTCTGTGGGCAGCTTGGCCATCTGAGGAAAACGTGTTTTGAACTGCTGAACCTGTAACCGAGAAAGTAGATCAGCTGCTACATTTTGCAATCCTAGAATGTGTGATGCTTTAAACATGTTGTTATGTAATAAAATCAGGATAAGCCTGCATAACAGCTTCATGATTACCGGATCTTTTGATCTTTGGTTGTTAATTATGTGCACTACTGCTGCATTGTCAGAGTAAAACATAACACATTTATCCTTCAACTCATGGGCCCATAACTCTACAGCTACGACGATAGAAAAAAGTCCCCTAACTGTTATGTGATAAAACAACCAATCACTTTCACCATGATGAAAGAACCATTTGTTTTGGAAGGTTCTTCCAAAGCCCAAATCACTTGCGTCGGTATATAGACACAATATATCTGAAGTTTCAAAAATATCATTCAAAAGAACTGCTCTCCCATTAAACTCATCAATAAAAGATTACCAAGCCTGAAAATTAGCTCTGGCCTCTTTATTTATTCTCCTCCTGTGGTGAGGTTTTCTAAAACCAATTGTAAGGTCAATGATTCACCTCAAGAATGCCCGATCAGGAGTAACCACTGAACATGCAAAATTGAGTAACCCAATGAGGGACTGTAATTCGAAAAGCGAAGCTTTCTTCTTTCTTTTGAATTCTGACAATGCCATCCTAAGTTTGAAGACTTTTTCTGTTGGAAGTCTTATCTCCATAGCCAAAGTGTCCAATTCCAACCCCAGAAAAGTAATGGTAGTAGTAGGTAGAACTGTTTTCTCTGATTTTATGGGAACCCCCAGGTCTCGAGAAAGATGTAAAAAAACATCCAGACTTTTGTGACAACTAACACTGTTAGGTGGACCAATAAAGAGAAAATCATCTAACACATGAACACAACCTTTTGATAGTAATTTAGTTTCCATAATCCAATGTAAGGCACAGCTAACACGTTCAAAAAGACGACAAGAGTAACTTAAACCCATCGGAAGCATCTTGTCATAGAAAAATTGTCCCTTAATGGAAAACCCCAGGAGGTCATAATCCCTAGGATGGATGGGGATAATCCTAAAGGCATTCTCGATGTCAGTTTTAGCCAGTAAACACCCAGGACCAAAATGCTTGATCAATTTTAGTGCATCATCTATGGTTTGGTATTGCACTGAACATAGGTCTTTAGGGATACCGTCATTAATAGAATTACCTTCAGGATATGATAGATGGTGGATGACCCTATATTCCCCAGGTTGTTTTTTGGGAACTAAGCCAAATGGTGAAACTTGAAGACTTGGAAAGGGGATATCTGAAAATGGACCTTCTATGCGTCCTAGTTGAGATTCTTGTTTAATCTTTTCTTCCAAAATATCTAAGTTTAACTGAGCTGATCTAAGGTTTTTTTGTTAATCTATGTTGTCTGTTACCTCTGTATGGAATACAAAACCCAAAACTGAAACCATTGACAATGAAGAGTTTTTCACTGATGGGATATCCATCTAGCCACAACTGTAACCTATCCACTTTGTTAGGGGCCAATGGGTGGTTGCTATTGCCGACTGACTGGCAGAGTTGCTTTCCTGGGCTGACCTCGTGGTTGGCCATTGTTTGAGCAGGATGATTTTGGGTGCTGGCCACCACACTTTTGGCAGACGTGTTGAAAGGAACAGAGCCGACCTTTGGTGCAACTGTTGTAACTGTTGTAGCGAAAACAAACCTGTGATCCCGAGTGGGACCGTTTGCGATTGTTATCGCGGATCTGCCAGTCACGCCGCAATTGATGATTAATGCCAGTTGCTAAAGCCTCTTGGTATAACTCAGGATTCAATTGATCCCAGTGCAGTTGATCAGGGCATGATTCACGCCACTGTCGAAATTTCCTGTCGTACTGCAAGGCTGCATAGTCACATGTTTGCTTCGCAAGCGTTTGAGTGGATAACCCGTACTTCATTAGAGCACAAGCTTCTTGGGGATGTTTCTGACAGTAAATGTCAACAAACAAATGAAATGCAGAAATCCACTGCATCACTGAGACAAACTTAAACTGTGATGGGGATTGTTTGACAAAGGCAATTTGACCTTCCTGCTCAACTACAGTAAACTTCTCTTTTAGGTTAGCCTGATTAACGAGTATGCCAAAGTCTATGTATTCGTTGGCCCAAATCGTTGCCTTAGTTTTAGCATCAACCCCCCAACCCCAATGGCATGCTATGATTGTCAAATCCTGCAGCACCCACCGTACTTAAACCTGGATTCAGTATGGTTGATGTTTCACCATTACCTTGTGGGCATGTTGACGGCAGGGACGATTCCAGCTGCTCATCTGGTCTTGGATTGTTCTGCTCGCTCTGCAAGTTCACGGTCAAACCATCATTTTTTAAAGTGTTAGCCACGGCATGTGCTATTTCAGGTATAGCTGCTTTGATCTGCAATTTAATTTGCTGTGCTAGGTTACCTGCTGCTGTTTCCACATTGCCACCCGTTGCAGTACCTGCTGTACTAGATGAACTGGTAGCCTCTGGACCCCTTGAAGCCTTCTCACGACGCAGTTGTAACCGTTTCGATTTTTTGGGAGGTACAGGTCTTTGCTTATCAGACTAATAATGTAGAAAGCATACAGCGAACTAATTTAATACAAAATATAAACAAGGAGAAGGCAATAAACATTCCTTCCTCTACTAACCAGACAATATATCTGTACTAAAACACCCAAAGTACTATATAATCAATTGTGTGTTCCAGTATGCATGTACAATCTGAGCACGATACCGATGCAAACAAATACCATATAATCAAGTCTGTGTTTTAGGCTAGAAAACAAGAACACAAACGACCTATAGTGTTTCGAGCACACTTTAATGCATCTCTTAGCAGCGGTTGCTTTGTGCATTCCAATATATATATAAGAATCAAACCCAGTGCTGCAACTCGTAATTGTTGAAAGTGACACGACCATTGAGACACCTACCACCACTTAACATGTGTGACTGGTGCACCTCTGTACAGCAGTTGCAAATCACTCGTAATCTGAAACATGATCAAAGCCTGACCTGTTTTGCAACTCGTAATTGTATGAAGTGACCCGACCAGTGTACACACACGTACCACCCCTGTATTTGTGAGACTGAACAGCAGTTGCAAATCCATGTCCATTCTGAACCCTATTCGAAGCCAAATTTGCACTGCAACTCATACTTGTACAAAGTGACACGACCACTCCCAAGTGTACTGCCACTGTACATGTCAGACTGGTGCACCTTGGTACAGCAGTTGCAAATTATGTGCATTCTGATTATGTTCAAAATCAATGTTGCGCTGCAACTCAGAATTGTACGAAATGACACGACCATTCCCATGTGTACCCCCACTGTACAAGCGAGACTGGTGCACCTCTGTACAGCAGTTGCAAATCACACGCAATCTCAATTATGTATATAACCAACACTGTGTTGCAACATAAATGTACGAAGTGACACGGATATTTCCCACGTGCACCCCCACTGTACACGAAAGACTGGTGCACCTCTGTACAACAGTTGCAAATCACACACGATCTGAATTACGTATATAACCAACACTGTGTTGCAACTCATCATTGTACGAAGTACAATGACGAGTTGTAACATACCGCCACTGTATGTGTGGGACTGGTGCACCCCTGTACAGCAGTTGCAAATCACCGAATGTTTTAGTGACCAAAGCAAATAATACTATTACCTGTATCTTAATTATTCAGTAAGGCCATGTACTGTAACAAATAAATTTACCGAATTAACTGGTGTTAGCACATGTTCGGTAATCTGAAGCCAACCTAGTTGACCAACCCAATATACTGTGTAACCATAAAAGTACCGTACAAAATATGGTACATAACCTTCAGTAATAGGAATATTTTTAGGGACCTTGTAAAATTGCTCCACGAATGTTTCTGAAATATTTGTATGATCCAAGCTCATTGAAATGAACACCATCACAAAATATTGGCAACTTGCTATTTTTAGCCCCTTTTAACTCAGCTTTCAGGAAAGCATTGGTTGTCTTAACAAAGTCGTGATTGCTTCCAAACAACATGTGATCGGTTGGTACAATGGTATCGCACTTGCCTCTCACCATTGTGACTCCTGTAACCCCCGGGACCTAACCATGCAACACGTAGAGCAGTTGTGTACGTTGTCATAAACATTTGCATGAGACTTGCTTTTTTCAAGTGGATTATGTTTGCAAAATACATAGCTAGAAAACGAAAAGTTGTTCATTAACGTATCTTATATTGCAACACAAAAATAATTAATGTATTTGTCGTTTATCGTCGACTTTGTCCCTCGTGTAGAAATGTTCCAATTTGTATAGCTCCAATTGGAATCTGGATCACAGTACGTATAGAACCTACCCTGTGTTCCTCCATACGTGAAATGGCGCTTTCATCAACGCCCCGTTGTCTTAAAAAATCACTGACCGATTTTTCCATGTCTGCAATGAAAACAGATTACATCAGAAGCAATATCAAGATGGTTGTAATACAATATCACTTCTGAGAATTTATTTTATTATGCTGACAGTTTGAAAGGTTGAGAAAAATACAATGTTACAAACAACTGAACAGGTTAAATAAAAATTAGGTAAACATGGAAATAAAATTATTCTGATTTTGTTTAATATATAAATCATTGTCACTGTACATCAAATTACTCAAAATAGGGTACACTGTGATTTGGTAATTGTTAGCAAGTCATCGCCTATAGGTAACTGGGAAGTAGGGCGCTGTAAATTTAGCAAAGTTGTGAACAAATACCACCAATTGTTATCTGATTGATGAAATGTGCAGTGAAACTTAAAGGAGTCAAGACAGCCCGAAATAAACACAGCATCATCTCAGTGACTACCTTTAGTAAAATCTTCAGGAGATAAAAAAAAAGTCACCTGTAAAAAAGGTAGCAGTACACAGTTAATTCCCTTGTGTGCCCATGCAAAGAGTTCACTTGTTGTTTCTGTTTTGAACCTCTTTGAGGGATAACTGTTGAGAATACAGGATAAATTGCTGTGCACAGGGATACACAAGGAGTTATTTTGTTTAAATAATAATACTAAAAAATGTTTTATCAAGAGTGCAAAATGTGTGCTTAAATGAGGCTTGGTATTCATGTACCGGGTTTCAATGGAGGTGTCGTTAAACATCTATTCATTCACTGGAGAAAAAGGTGAGGCACAACCGAGGTTGGTAATTTTCAAAGATGCTGACTTTGTGAAAAACTGAATAGTTAAAGTTTCATTCAAACTGTGATATTTTAAAGGTTTATAAGGAATTGGATATGACATTATGTCTTCCAGGGCCCGTCTCATACAATAATACGACAAGTGCCGGACAATCACCAAAAAAAAAATTGTTTTGTTTAACGACCCCACTAGGCCACATTGATTCATTAATCATCGGCTATTGGATGTCAAATATTTGGTAATTTTAGCATGATGTTAGAGAGGAAACCCGCTACATTTTATCATTAGTAGCAAGTGATCTTTTATATGCACCATCCCACAGACAGGATAGAACATACCACAACCTTGAGACGGCCCATGGGAGACGAAATGGCCGAGTGGGCGATCATGTGACGCTACGTCACGATATAGGTCGGCGAACTTAGAATTCTGTCGTCCGGAGTTTGCCGAAGCTTAGCTGAATGTGGGTGCTGTCGGTTTCTTTCTGTACTGTGTGTATTAGTGATTTTTTTTTTAATCAAGGAACTCGAAAATGATCGATGTAAATGTATTTGACGTCAAACATAGGATTATTGTGGTATTAGAGTGGTTAACTTTAACTACCTTTTGGTGGGCAGCGATTGCCAGAAAATTATATAGCTTGGTCTTTGACTGTAATGAGAGTGTATATAACTGTCCAAATGTCCGTCTAGCTCTCTTACAGTCAGGGTACTCTGGCTAGGGTACCTGAAAGATGCTGTATCTCGAAAGGCAGATTTAGTAAAAAGGTTGTGTGTTGTTGTTTTTTTTGTTGTTGTTGTTGTTGTTTGTTTTTTTTGGGGGGGGGGGGTTTGTGTGTTTTTTTTTTGGGGGGGGTGTTTTTGTTTTTGTTTTATTGTTTTTTGGGTTGTTGTTTTTTTGTTGGTTTTTTTTGGGGCGGGGGGGGGGGGGGGGCACGGCGTGTATTACATTTCTATTCACGACAACCCCACCCCCCGTAAACAGTGTGAGAGATCGTCACGGGAAATGCCGCACACGCCGAAAATATAGTAATATCTGTTATATTTATTGTGTATGAAGTCAAAAAGATTTTCATAAAAAGTTATGTCGCCGACTATGGTCCGACAAAGTTCGACAAAGTCATTATAATATTAATTTATTTTACCGGCCTTGGTGGCGCAGTGTTTAAGCCATCGGACATAAGGCTGGTAGGTACAGGGTTAGCATACCGGTTTCACATATAATTTGCACTCAGGTCTCGCGCTGTCGGTAGCCAAATTAGCCATTGGCTAATTTTTACAAAAAATGGCTAATAAAATTTGCAAGTGGCTAAAATTTTGGCTAAGCCATTTTCTGTCTTCTGATGTGAACAAACGGTTACATAATCTATCCGACATCTCAAACATAATAATACTACCAAATATTCAATTAGCGTAATAGCGATCTCGCGACCGGTAACGAGAAACGGTGTCATGCAGAATACAGCGTAGGCCTTATAATGTTTGCTTATTTTAATAATCACGGTTATTAATTTTTAACGGCAAGCATTCAACATGTATGACAGCAATGTCTGGAATATCTATAACTTGTTATTTTTACTTTGTAAAATCTTTGAACCAAAGTAATAAAAACAGACCAACAATGCGTGTCAATTTGAATTACACATGCCAGTTCAGGGCCAACTCAAGGGCTGAGTTCAGCCAGACCGAGCGAAAACAAAACGTTCGTTAGACTGGTTTGTGCGCTTCACGTTAAACCAAATGGACACGACGAACACCAATCAAATAGTTCGCGAACGTTAGGAAGAACGTTCGTTGGCTGAACTGAGGACAGCTCTCAGTGCGAATATACGTCACGCTTCAGAGTCAGCTGACACCCGCGTGTCAAGAGACATCGTTGCGGACATTAAACAATACGATTACGCAAAAATAAATTTGTAGAAAAATAGTTATTCGCATCAATGAATACCTAACTGCAGTTTTTGTTTATTCCTTTGTCTTTGTTAGTTTCGTACCCATGGTCGAGAGCACGCATGCAGATCGCGATCGCCGGAAATGAACATGCAGTATTTAAATTATACAAATTGCAGTTAAATGGACACTGAATAAAATTAGTTTACTGTAATCATATTTGTTAGATAATTTTAGATATAAATTTGTAAGACTGTGAGGTGACATTTAATAAGTTAGCTGGATTTTAAAAAGACCGTAAATTTTAATTTTATTAAAGGTTTTTTTTGGGTTTTTTTTTTTAATAAATGGCGTATACTGTGGTGAACTCGGCATTCTTAGCTGAGGTATTTTGTAAGCAGAAATCAAAACAAGCATTTAACACGACGCTGAAATCAACAGCAACAACATGGCACAAATTATGAAATCGTTTGGTGTGGGGAATTGATGGGTCACTTAAAAAAAATAATAATAATTAAAAAAAAGTTATTCAAACTAACATAAAGATTGTTATTTAAAGAAATAATGAGTTCTATATAAAAAAAAAAAAAAGCTCTGAAATTTTTATTTGGGAAAAAAGGAAGAAAGAAAAAACACCACCATCCATAAACATCCACCCACCCCCATATTTCTGTATGTTTGTTAATTTAATGTCATAGGCCTCAGAAGTGGGTGTGGGTGTATGGGGTACTGGCTTCAGACTCTGAAGATATTGCTTAACCCCATCCCAACCCCACCCCTGCTGAAAAAACTCGAAGTAATATATTAACTGCCCCTACCCCCATTAAGGTTTTGTTATTCCTATTTATTCCAGTTTGTACACAATTAGCTGAAAAAGATACATTTTCATATTCATATATAAATACTCTATACAGTACTGCATAAAACAAATTTGGCTAAAGCATTTTCAATATGGCTAATGAAAATTCCATTTGGCTAATATTTTGGCTACAGGTATTTTTGATCCAGGGTGAGCCCTGGCACTCCCCTGTATTTGCAATTCATTACTAGACATATTATCTGCACGCCCCATTCATTTACATATTAACTAGACTCCGCATCCATTATTACATATATATTATTCACTCCTCGTTCATTATTATTTACATAATGTACATTCTCCATTCGTTATTACAGTAAATTGGCACACACACACCTCATTAACCTACATATTGCACACATTTCACGTTCATTAATATACATAATATTACAATACATATAATCATATTAACATATGATTTATAGTCCTTATTCATTATAACACATTTAAGTACACTCCACAGTCCTTATCATGCATATAATTAGTATACGTATATTCTACAATCCATTATTCTATATTCTATACTGCCCTCATTGTAGTATGTATAATATACACTGTTTGAAGTTATATTCGTGCTTACATCCAATTAATGTTCAAGCACGCTGTTATAGGCACACGTATCTGAGGATAGTCGTTAGTGTTAGTTTTGTTAGTACAAGTTTTAGTGAGAGAGAAGAGGGCGTTGTGGCCTCTCATCTACCCAGTGAGTCCCGAAACACTCTCTTTGGGTGGGAGCCGGTACCGGGATGAGAACCCAGTACCTACCAGCCTTAAGTCCAACGACTTAGACCACTGCGTCATTGAGGCCGGTAATATACACTCTGTATATTTGTTTTAAGCATGATGAGAGTTAGGATTAGAGTTACGGTAAGGGTTAGGGTTAGATACATAGAGTGGCTACCGAGCGGATATCTTTACGCATCCCGGTCAAACTGTCCAGTGCAAAGCACGGGGTTACAGCTAGTGGAATATATTTACTGACCAACTGGAGGATACAGAATACATAAAGGTCCTTTTGAATATTTTTGATATTTTGATGACTACATGTATCCTATGCAATGTCTTATCTGCTTGCCAAAGTTACGATATACTTAGATGTAGTGTTGGTTACATACTGTCAAAACCAAGCAGGAAATAAACGAGGAAGTACAAACGTTATACACTACCCAGGACCACAACATGCATCGCAAACCTGACGTTATGTTATGATTAGTGTCCAGTTATCTCGTAATTACGAGTTAGTTATCGCGTATTTACGAGATAAAAAATTGACTGTCAAGTGGCACTAACTGGCTTCCGTATGAAACAATATTCAGAAGTTATATGTGATAAAAACTTACTAACATAATATGACATTAGCAAATAATTACCACAATTCTACTGTCCCTTAATTCATTTTGTTGAGTACATTTTAAAAATGCAAGTAATACTACTAAAGGTACCTGTGTTGAAACCAAAATCTATTGATTGATATACTTTAAATTGCACATATAGGCACTGGCGTATCCGGGTAGCCAGGGACTTGGCACAAGAGGACCTTGCCTTCTCGAATATACCTCTTTTTTCACAATACCAACTTTTATAATGCATATATATACACTAAACTCCAAGAATGAACTCGTATCAGCATGTCGACACAGACGCAAATACCTTCTGTGCGCATACCACACATCACCTATTATAGACCTGCATAGTGACGTAACCTCGACGTCACAGAGTCCATTACGTCATCAGCTTTCCGTTGACGGTGTAATTAAATCTACATCTGATGAGTGAGAGCAATAATTCAACTCTCTCACGAAACAAGCCTGTCATGTAGAGAAAAACATACACTTTTTAACGATATATATATATATATATATATATATATATGCCCCGTTAGGGTTTGTCGACTAGTTGGATATTGGCATGGATGGGAAAGAAATATTTAATGGCACACCAGCACATGATATTTTTAATGCCTTCTAGCCTATACTTAAATAGACAAAAACGATTCCTAATAAAACTCGCCATTTTATTGACACTGGTATTCAAACGTGTTATTCTTAGTAATACTCACTTGGCGAAACGCAAATTGTCAACAGTCAAATTCACAAAATTAGATTTCATTGTTGATAGTGTAAACATTTTGTAATAAAACATTTATCTGATAAAAACAATGTATCGATTTACTCAGGCAACACATATAACGTGTGGTACCTTGCATTTTATTTTACCAGCAAAACGTAGGGTGTCTCGTGGCATTTCAGATAAATAAATGTGCTAATTAGAATTCCCCAATTTTGTAGAAAGTAAAGTTTGTATTTTTAAATTTTGTCTTAAACAAATTTCAACCTCATGTAAACTGTATATGCATTGCAATTGTACATTAAATGGAATTAATTTACTGGGATAGTTTTAACATGGTATGTGCACAAATATTTTACAAATTGCGTGCTAATTATTACAGTGATTATAAAAGTGGTTTGGTCATGTTGGATTCTGGTTTTATGTTCTACTTGTAGTATTATTAGCACCAGTGTACAGTACATATAGGAGAAGGGCTGGTAGGTGGTTTACTATGGCTAGTGAATTGTTAAACTCACCTATTCCATGTCCAGTGCTTTGCTTTTTTAAATCCTCAAACTCTAGGCGTTTGGTGCTTGTGGATAGTTGTGTATCAAGTTTTAACTGTTATTTTTTATTCCCTTACGAATTCAATATGGGGGAGGTGGAAAGGTATGTGTGTCCCGTGATCGTGACTACGTGGATCTACAAAACAGAAAGAAAGAAATGTTTTATTTAACGACGCACTCAACACATTTTATTTACGGTTATATGACGTCAGACATATGGTTAAGGACCACACATATTTTGAGAGGAAACCCGCTGTCGCCACTACATAGGCTACTCTTTCCGATTAGCAGCAAGGGATCTTTTATTTGCGCTTTCCACAGGCAGGATAGCACAAAGCATGGCCTTTGTTGAACCAGTTATGGATCACTGGTCGGTGCAAGTGGTTTACACCTACCCATTGAGCCTTGCGGAGCACTCACTCAGGGTTTGGAGTCGGTATCTGGATTAAAAATCCCGTGCCTCGACTGGGATCCGAACCCAGCCTGTAGACCGATGGCCTAACCACGACGCCACCGAAGCCGGTATCTACAACACAAAGCTGGCTATGACACAGCACAACTCGAAACGAATCCGGCAAGTGATGTCTTGAAATCTGAGCTGGATTATTATCACATCTTAAGCCAGTGTCTTTCCGCAACGTTAATTTTCAATCCAGACCCCGGCAACCTGATCTGCAAGTTGTTTACACCATAGTTGTCATATGTCCTCTCTGTGAGGTATTTCGATCTGTAGAATGCAAAAGGAAAATTGTTACCGGCATAGTGGCTGCTCCAACAAAACAGCGACAAGGTATCATTTATATGCACTTCGCCATTGATAGGTAAGTACATACCACACTCTTTAATGTACCAGTCCTGGGCACTGGTTGAAGTAAGATAAAAGGCGATGGATCTAATAAGGAAAATCAATCATGTATCCCATCGCATCTGCCTGTACCACTGAACTATGCTGACATGGGTGATATACTGCATGCGTGTACAGGAATGAACTACTCTGCTAGTCTTATATATAAACTGTAGATATACAGCGGTAACTGTAAATTAAAAATAAGACATTGTCAAGTATAGTTTCATGTTTTAATTGTCAATGTTTTGAAAACATTTTAATTTGTTAATTGAATAAAAATTGTTGATTAAAATATTTAATAAATTGATGTTATAATAATGATAACAGTGAATGCCATTTAAGTACAATAAGACCAAGTGTAAAAAAATATCTAAATACAGTTTAATGCATTCGTCATCAGCATTGATCTGGTGCGTGATTAAGTATAATGTTTGTCTAATGCGCTCGTAGAATGATATGCATGTACACACACACATTTTATTTAAACACACTATAGCAGTAACCACTTTGTTATAATGACCAGAGATCCCTCATTATTGGAACATCTGAAATGTTACAATTATTCCAGTTAATGTAGTAATATCTAGATATTTTAGTCCAGAAAATATGAATGTGCATACATTTCAACTACTACAATGAACACTATTTATTATTAGTATGCATATTTATTTTATGCCATTTATATAAAGGGGTCGCTTCTTCTAACCAGTTAGTTATAATATGAACTACCATGAACGGACTCCGATTTAAAGAAAAATACTTGACCTTTATCTACTAATTCATGTTCAACTATATGTCAAATATAATATTATATTATATTATATGGCTATAAAATATGCAATGACTAGAAAAGTTACAATCCTGTGATGATGCCTTTGAAATAATATAAACTAATTTCCCTCTATGCTAAGTAAATTAAAATATTTTATTGCGTATGGCCATAAAACATTTATCATATTTGGGCAGGTGTCGCGAAATATATTCGCCCCACTAGAAAATCGCCGGCCGGCGGATTTATTTCTCGCCCCCCTCCAAATATTTTCGCCCCCCCCCCCCCCCCATATAATGTGTTATATATAGGACGATGATCTATTTCTACCATAGTCCATACGCATACAAATTATGTGCTGTCTTTAATAGTCATCGAAAAAAGAGAGAAATATCCTTATTTATTACATATCCATTCAATCTTAGTATAGTGATAAAGACCATTCCGATCCGTGCAATTAAAAAATCTTTTATTGAACATATGTCCAATAAAAGCCTGAACTATTTTTGGGGGAATCCCCCATATTATTGTTTGAGAGTTAGCTCCCTTGAATGTTTATTATTATTTTATTATTTTATTAATTTTAAAATAAATAAATAAACTAAAGAAGGTATGTAATAAATACAGAACTTCACATACGTTTTTTTTGTTCCTATTTATTGCACTTGTTTATTGTGCGCAAGAATATATACCACTCGACCGCTACGCGGTCTCGTGCTATATATTATTCTTGCGCACAATAAACTCGTGCAATAAATAGGAACGAAAAAAAACGTATGTGTAGTTCTGTGTATATATTACACTTTTTGGAAACAGTTCTCAAGCGAATTACTCTCTAATTATACAACATTACATTAGAAGAATACCCTCTATTTTACCTTTAGTTTACACTGTCTATGATTATAATTAATTTCTATCTATAGTATAGAGACTATAGACGATATTTTATTTCTTTATTTCATTTGTGAATGCAGTGCCCCAATTTCCTCCACAAGGTATTCATACGTCATGCATTTTAAAACATTTCAGAAAGACATTAATCCATGGATATGATTTGAATAAAAACATATACTCTCCGTCAAATATATAAAACTCAGATAATATGTTTCGCTTGTAGTGACGACTTCTATTGTAAACTGAATTATATAATTATAGGGGTCACTTTATTATCCAGTATACAAGTGATTCTACTGATGTAGTGGCGTATATTTAGGAGAGTTTTGGGCTATCCTGGCAGTGTACTTATCTAATATGATGATGTATATACACACACAGGGTGAGCTTCTCTTGTTTCATTCTCCTGCTAGTGCACTATTATAATTTGCATAGTAGAGAAAGTTTGTTTTACTCCACCAGTAATATATTGGTCTACTATGATAATGTATTTAGCTCTCCGGTTAGTCTATATAATAAATAACTATGTGATAAATAGAATCTCACATCCGTGCTAATTTTATTACAGTGGGTGTGTGGGGGTGGGGTGGGGTGGAGTGGATAGAGGATATATAGTGGGAACTAATAATTCCATACTTTCTCAGAAGCTCTTGGTATCGTATAACAACAAATGACATTATATTCAAATCAAACCATAAACATTTTATTTCAAATTAAGTATCCATCAGGGAACCAAAATGCAATACTTGCATAAAATATAGTAAATAAAGAGAACGAAAATACGAAGTTATGAAGTCCTATCATATAAACACGAGTCTTTTTTTCTTTTTAGATGCACACGATTTTATCTATCGATTTTTTTCTCAGTGACATATAATCGAATGCTCGCATCTTCCTGTCTTCAATACATTTTAAGATATGATTGCGCATATTGGCAATGTTATATTTCACTGAGGGAGACATATCCTGGGCCAACTGGAAGGCATTGGCTATTGCAAAGACCCCACAATCATTCCCATTCGGCTGAGGCTGAACATCTAGAACTGTCACTGTAAGTGACCCATCTGTGTTCAAACGATTCTTGAAAATTTCTTTCATTTGCCGTTTTATGTTGTCAGTAATGGGATGAGATGGAATGCTGTCAGCGAATTGAATTCCATCCTTACTCCCAGAAACAGTCACCCAGTGATCATGGTCATGTAAGATTTGCACAGTGGTATCCATTGGCTTTAATGCTGTCTGCTTCAGTAGTGTAGACCGATTTTGAATACCAGTAGACTCTGTGATGAGCATATGGCAAGCATCAATCACTCTGTCGCTCAACCATGCACCGTTGAGAATGTCGCATCGATCACTCTCGTTCAGTTTAAATTTTGGTACCCATTTCGACGACCTTTGTGGCAGCTCTTCTGTCCTGACAGATTTTGTTGCACTTTCAGGTTTGTTCCACCTCTTAAGATTCACGGCATTGTATTTGGTTTTCAGCACGGCATCACCCTTCTTCAATACGTAGAGTCCTTTCCCTAAAGTTTGCGTCACTGTATATGGCCCCTTGAATCGTGGTGCGAGTTTGTCTCCCTTCCTGGTATCTCGTCGACGGTTGACTATCGCCACGTGATCGCCAATCTGGTAATTAAAATATATTAAATTTAGTAAGATGTAGTCATTGCAAACATTGATCATTTCGGTTGAACCCTGAGAAAGCCTACAGGCCTTGAACTTAACTTTTTACAGGTAGCCACCCGGGCTACCAGCTTATGCCTTTTGGTAGCACTGAAACAACATATTAAGTCAGTGATTTTAAAAATGCACTGGCTCAGACTGAAAATTCACTGACCCATAATATATTTTATCATATGCATGTATACCAAAAAATAATTTTTAAACTAATACAACTCAATACAAAATGTATCAGTTAATATACGTTTTGATAATATAATGCTCTTTTTTTACAAGGAATATTTTTTTTTTAAATATATTTTTAAGAAATGTTTCGGGTTTTTTTTTTATTGTATAGTTTACGTATTACAGCACAATGCTTGTCTACGAAGCAACAAGGCATACCATAAATTAATTACCTCAAATATGGATCCTCTGTGCTTAATGTCGTATCGTTTCTTTTGTTTCTTCTGGGCATCTGATATGTTGTCCTGGGCGGTGTCACGATGCTTGGTCAGGTCTGCCAGCTGCTTCATTCTGGTGCCGACATCATCCATGTTCACATCACATGTTGCATCGTCTACCTGGTATTCTAGGTCGACGGGGAGTCGGGGCTTCTGACCATAAAGCAATTCAAATGGCAAATACTTTGTAGAACTCTGTTTGTTTGTACGATAGGCGAAGGCTATGGCATGTATGTACTGATCCCAGTTGTTGCACTCATCGTTTACCAGCTTCATAAGTTGAGTAACCATGGTTTGATTAAATCGTTCCGTTAGACCATTTGTCTGAGGATGATATGCCGATGTCATTGTTTGGTCCATGTCCATGAAAACGCACAACTCTCGCACTAGTTTATTGCAAAACTCCCGTCCTTGATCGTGCAACAATACCTCGGTTGAGCCGTATCTGTATACCAAACTCAATAGAAAGGCATGGATACTCTCGGCAGATTTGTTTTCTAATGCTCCTACCTCGACCCATCTTGTCAGATACTCTGTTGCGACGATGACGTAACGCTTTCCGTCGGAGGTCTCCTTCAAGGGTCCTACAAGATCAATCCCCCACCTGTGAAACAGTCCTTTCACAGGAACAGGGTGAAGGGTGGCAACCTGCGGCTTATTACTTGCATTCGATCTCTGACATCTTTGGCACTGTTGACAAAATGTTTTGATATCTGCCGTCATCGTTTTCCACCAGAACCTGTCAGATAATTTCTTGATGGTCGCGTTTTGGCCAAAGTGACACCCTCCTATAAGGTGACTGTGAAGGGATTGCATTAAGGTCATTTTTTTATTCTTCTCCGATAACAACCTTCTGACGCTTTCCATTGTGTCCTATGTGGTACAGCGTACGGTCTTCAAATGTAAACACCTTTGCCTTTTCTCGCAGACGTCGCTTTTGACTCTTGGTATAGTCTTCTGGATAGTAGGACGAAGCAAGATAGTTGATCAAAACCCGAGCAGCAGTGGAGTTCATATTGCGTAAGATAATTAGCTTCACATACAGCAGCAGCAAACGTTGGCAAAATTACATAAGAATGAGTGATGTATTGTGAACAAAATTTTACCTTCCTTATATAGGAAAATATTAAATAAGTTTAGTTACACTGTATCAGTCATTATCCTTGATATTTTCTAATTACTACATTGTATATCTAACATCAAAGTGGACAGGAGTGTTCGTGGGTGTGAAATTGTATTTATTGTATCACGCTTTGGAGTCGGTACCTTTGATCTTACCCGTGGTGTATCCTATAGTTAAACGATGTGCGCGTCTAACCTATTTTTAACATTGTTTCAAAGTACGCTTGGAACTCATGAATGAAAAATAACATAGTAATACAAATCCCATTGAACATAACTGAGACGTGAAATAGAACATTGCTTTTAAATGTAACAATGACACCGACATTGCACAACAATATAAATCGGTAAATGATTTATGTTTTAAAAAAACATTAAAACACAAAACATTCGGTCAGATGAAAAAAAATTAACGGTAAACGAAAGTTCAAGGTTTAATTATTACACTTCAAACATTGTACATGTATTCAAATGTGATACTCATTTCCTCCTGTGGGTGTTAGAAACCATTCTTATAGTTCTCATTTTTAATATGTACTTTTAGTGCGCTACATCTGACCTTAAACAATACTCATGGAATTATACTTATACATGTACGCTGTAAAATATCATCTAAGAACATCATTTTAGTAGCGTTATAACAGATATAAAATGTTTAGTACCACCACATTAAGACAGGTGTTTACTGTTTGCAGAAAGGAAACAAACAATTCTTGAAGAAGTATCTAGCTATAAACTTTCATTATATATGCTTACAAATATTTGACAATTCAAATGCATAATTAATAGGCTACATTATTCCAGTAACTGAAGTTGGATGTGTGCGTGTGTATGTGCGTGTGTTTACCTTTGCGAGGGTCTGTATCATATGTGTATATGTATGTATATGTGCGTGTGTGTGTCTATGTATGTGTGTGTGCGCGTGTGTGGCATGCTCACGTGTATAAAACATAACAGTGATATAAATATGTTCAACAATAATTTACCTGAATATTGTTCATTAAATGACAGAATAACTAAAAATGAGTAAGGGGCGAATATTTTATGGGGGTGATTCTATTTCGTGGGTGGGGGCGATTCTATTTCAAGGGGGGAGGTTTTATTTCGAAATAGATTCGCCGGGGGGCGAAAATGTTACGGGGGCGATTCTATTCCGGCATCCTTTTTACAATAAACAATTCCCAGGCATTTTCATTTTTAATTGCAACTTAAATTTATTTTTTATATAATATTCAAATTGTCTACAAAATACAGACATAGCTAGATCATAATATTTAACTAATATTGTTGCATATGGAAGCCATGTTTAAGAAACAGAAAGAAAGAAAGAAAGAAAGAAAGGAATTTTATATTTAATGACACACCCAACACAACTACAGGTACGTGGTGTCAGACATGTGGTTAAGGACCACAAATATATCTTAGAGAGGAAACTATGGACAACTTTTTTTTTTATTAGCACTAAGGGATCTTTAATACATGAATATGCATCGTCCCACAGACAGGATAGTACATATCATGGTCTGTAACACCAGTTGTGAAGCACTGGCTAGAACGAGAAATGGTCCAATGATTCCACTAACAGGGATCGATCCTAGACTGACCGTACACCAGGCCAGCACTTTATTACTGGACTACGTCCTGCCCCCGGCAAATTAATTAAATTACATTATTTTTTCTCTAATACACATAGTAACTATTCAGAATAAAATAAGGAAAAACAAGTTTCCTGTTTAACAAGTTTCTCTGTCTCTGTTCAGTTAATATTTTCTTAACTGCGTGTTTCTTCTGTAGAACTAAATGAACTCTGCAATCACTTCTGATTAAACTATTTACATAACCGGCGTTTATTCAGCAACCAGTTAACAACACACACATTTTATCACATTCCAGATGTCTAAGAACTAAACACTTCCAGCCCCCCCCCCCCCCCCCCCCCCCCCCCCCCCGCCCCCCCCCCCCCCCCCCCCCCCCCCCCCCCCCCCCCTCCCACATTGTCTGCAGTCCATCTCAGATTATCACAAACGGACCGGTCATCGTGATGCGTAAACAGTTAATTCTAGCTACCTCAGCCAGAGTTGTTATTTCTTTGTAAGCCAAAACACCCAGCCAGAGATAGTTTACATAAAACACCTTCGCTGGATGTAAACACTTAGAGCTAACATGTGTCATTAGTATGTCAGGCGGTATGGCACCTAGAATTCAATCTTCTCAGACAGTTTACAGACAGAGAGAATATAGGTGTTAATATTAAAAAATTCAAAATTGACCGTATTTGATAGGTTATCCTAACCCGAGTCAGACCCCCGATCCTATCGGAGGCCGGACTCGGCATAGGCGTGTTCGAAACCCCAGTGGTATATGGACACGTTAAACTAGTTGCTAAGCTAAGCTAATTAGCCAAGATGAAACGGTTGTGAAGTTTTTAATTTCACTCAATATATAGAATGGGAAAGAATAAACGAAGGCACAATTCTGAAACAAACAAAGATTGTGTGTGTGTATGTGTGTGCCTGCGTGTGTGCGTGTGTGTGTCTGTATGCGTGTGTGTGCGTGTGTCCATGTGTGTATATGTGTGTGCATCTCTGTGTGTGTATATATGTGCGCGTATCTGTGTGTGTGCGTGTGTGGTATGTGTATATATCTGTGTGTGTCTGTGTATGTGTGTTTGTGTGTGTGTGTGTATGTGTACGTGTGTATGCGTGTGTTTGTATTTGTGGGTGTATCTATGTGTGTACGTGTGTGTGTGTGTGCGTGTTTGCGTGTGTGTGTGTGTGTGTGTGTGTGTGCATATATATATATATATATATATATATATATATATATATATAAGTGCAACCCCCACCTCCTTATTTAGACACAATAATAAATATTCACCTATGATGTTGCATAGTGCAACATTCCCCCACCCTTATTTAGACAAAATAATAAATATTCACCTATGATGTTGCATAGTGCAACATTCCCCCACCCTTATTTATAAAAGATAATGAATATTCATATCAATCATTTGTCTTCAACCAATAAGAAGCTCTGTCTGGTCGTTACCTCGGGAGACAATTCCCCATCTCGTGTATGGGAGAAAATGTACTGACTGGATTTTGTCATCCGTTTGTTGGAACAACTTTCAACCAGTGCGCCACGACTGGTATATCGAAGGCGGTGGTATGTGCTATCCTGTCTATGGAATGGTGTATATAAAAGATCCCCTGCTACTAACGGAAAATGTAGCGGGTTTCCTCTCTATATGTCTAAATTTCCAAATGTTTGACATTCAATAGCCGATGATTAATAAATCAATGTGTTCTAGTGGTGTCATTAAACAAAACAAACTTTGACTTGAACTTTTTTCATACCCGGCCTGTAGGAGGACTTGCATTCCATGGACGTGTTAAATGTGTATGAAACTCGCTCGGGCAATACAAGGATCCTGACACTTTTTTTTATAAAATCAGTAGGACAAACAAACTGATAATAGTCTCTATTTATGGTTCAGGTTCATGCTCATGTTGACATACTGAATAGAAACGCGACAAGGAAACAGAAACTGTATGAATACGTGACGTAGTCTTCGTGAGTGTTAATAGTCCATGGGCCAGATACCGACCCCCCCCCCCCCCCCCCCCCCCCCCCCCCAGGGATTTTTGGAGACAAGTATTTTTAGATACCTCATTATATATGAATTTAATATCTGCTTGTCTGCAGCAAAAATGTTGGTGAATTAAGAAACATATCGCCATTTGAATGGGGTTAACGTTGCACATTTTGTGTCCCAAAAACACTATATTGAAACATTAAATATAGTTATAAAGTTGTCATCCATATATATTTTTAACAGATATAAGGCCAAAATTAATGATATTCATCCTATACTAGATGTTAATAGTAACAAACCAAATAACAATGCAATATGTGGTATGAATAATGATATACTCATCGGTAAAAGTTAAGCAATATTTTCTATATTTACACATATTTTGGGCTGCTTGAACCTTTTATTATTAAACATTGCACTGTATTTAATATATTGAGGCAGCATTATTCAAATATGGTTCAGTATATCTGCCTATACAATACTCAGTAAAATTAATTAAGGTCCAATAGATATTTTAGAATTTTCCTTTAAATATGGGGGAAAATACAACTTCTTCCGTTGAAAGTTGTCAGCATTGTGGCATGTTCTTAAACTTAATGACATAAATAACAATTTTGAGGGAACACAATGACAAAAAACATTGTGAACAAATGTGTAACACATACTTGCCTAATGCTCATTTCAATAGTTTTCATAAGTATGTGAAATCCCAGTGTTTTTGCGTGTATAACCAGTAAACGTTTACTGAAACAATGTATAGACGCGATATATATAACCAAAACATGCTAAAATAATATGACAGTAACAAAGAATTATATTATAATATAAGAAAGTTTACTAGCCCTTAATTAATTTTGTTGAGTATACATGTATGTGTATCAATATTATGAATATGTTCCTCTTTACTAAACACCAGTGTTAAAAATTTAAAGCATCAGTTTTGTGTACCTACCATAATTTCTGTTGTATTACATGTACAAGTCATCTATCTCACAGAAGTTCATCTTATACTAGTCTGTGTTTGTAATATTTTTAGATTTGCCTTTATATTTACATTGTGCTTAACTTATGCTCAGGTGTATATCATTAGTTTCTACATCAAATATTGTCTAGGACAGTTTTAACTTCCTTTCATATTCCTTTGCATTTTCATGCAATTAAAATATGTCTGTCATGTTCACAATTTCTGGTATTCTCCTTCTCCATGCTCTGCTCTGGTTCCCCCATCAGTATGTCCATCAGCTCTCATGTTATCATATCACTATTTCATCTCTAGTGTGCCTTGGAATGGTTGTGTGAGTGAAAGTGTGTGTTAGACGGGCTTGGCGGCGCTAACATCTGGCAGTGTTTGTGCCGTTCTCCCTTAGCTAGTGTGTGCTTGTTTTAGTTTAATTATTAATTATTAGTATGTATATATTTGTATATGTTATTTTTAATTACAGGAAAGGAAGGTTGTCCCCATGTAGATGTGGTCATCCCTTCCATTTCCCCCTTCCTATGCCCCTTTTAATCCTTTTTCTTTTAGCTTTAATATTAAAAGGTTATTATTAATTTTCCTCTTAGCAATCTTAATACCTTCATGTTTTAATATATATGCTATTCTTTTTTAATTATAAACAGGTTTTAGTAGGCTATTAACTTGATCGACCAACTATTAGTATAATAACAAAAGATAGCCTGGCCGATACTCAGGGACACCCGCTTTACGATTAGTGGTTACTCGGGTGACCCTGAGGCTTATATAGCAATGACTATGTCATCCGCATAGGTAACGCATCCTTCCGGATGTTATGCTCGCGAATGCTTGGGGAATTTCTAGTGGACACCTCCGGACCTATTAACAATCAACAACCAACATATCCTCTACACGATACGTTTTCACCAACACTCTGGACGGCGACTGGCGGGCTGTACACCATCATTATTCATCCTTTTCCCCATCATTCCCACCCTTCCTTCCCTATATCATCATCATAATAAATAAAAACCCTTACTTACTGTATGGATAACTTGGGGGTGGTCGGGATGGGGGGGGGGGGGGGGACGCCGTGGTAGGGTGCTTTTGGGTGCGGTAGGGCGTAGGCGGTTTCGACCGGCAGATTGCCTAATAGGAGGCCTCCCTTCCCCGGCACTTCCATCCCATGGAAATCCGGACCAGCTAACCGGATTGGGCGCGATGCCCCCCCCCCCCCCCCCCCCTTTACGAATCCCTAGCCTCCAGGGCTCTTAATTAGTAAATAACATATTATACGTTTATAGTTTGGTAAATATATCTGTAATATTACTTAATTACTTTTGGCAAGCCCGACTGAAAATGGCACCAACTAAATTAATCTGTAACTACATAACCCGTATCCTACTTAATATTAAATGTTTTTATTTTTTATTCTCTGGTGCATTCTAAAACTAATTATTATTTTTTTGTTATAATAAGTTAATTTTTTGTTATTATATTTTAGAACACTTGGTCTTACCAACAAAAATTCTAACTTCTCCCCATCATCTCAACTGCTCCCCTTCCCCTACCCCCCACCCCTTCCTGCCACGGACACGGTGGATTTTCCCCAAACTAGAACATTGATTAAGAAAGATTTTGTAAGTATTGTTTTACTGACGCTCTGATAGTGTCAAAGCAGGCCCGCAGAAACTTTGGTGGGGGTGTTTTTGGTGGATACAATTATTACATGCGTGAAGTCATTCCGGGAAGGGGGAGGGATTTGGTTCAGTTCGTTAAGTGCTCGCTTGAACTGCCTGTGTCGCACGATCAAACAACCTCGGTGGATTCATTGAACTGATTCGGGGTTTTTTTCACGTTCCAACCAGTGCACCACAACTGGTCAAAGGCCCTGATATGTGCTATCCTGTCTGAGAGGCGGTGCATATAAAAGATCCCTTGTTGATAATGAAAAAAGGTAGCGGGTTTCCACTCGCGACAAGGAAACAGAAACTGTAAGAATAAGCGACGTAATCTTTGTGAATAACTAGACCGTTAAGAAAAGCGATGGGTAGACATAATCTATACAGTTGGTATTATTCCATTCATTCATTTTATAAGATTTATACCAAATACTGCATGCAGCTTTAAATAAAACGTTGTTGTTGGGTTTTTTGGTGGGTATGCAAAACTAATTACTGATAATACTGATTCCCGATAAATGTGTAACATTATCCTGGGAAATACAAACACATTGTGTACGTCATATAAATAGAATGTTTGAAGGCTAGGCTAGTTGAATGGTTTTCTACTAGGTCTGACTGAATTAAAACGGTGGATTTTCTCCATGCTGGAGCATTGATTAAGCAAGATGTTGTAAGTATTGTTTCACTGACGCATTGATTAAGCAAGATGTTGTAAGTATTGTTTCACTGACGCATTGATTAAGCAAGATGTTGTAAGTATTGTCTCACTGACGCATTGATTAAGCAAGATGTTGTAAGTATTGTTTCACTGACGCACTGATTAAGCAAGATGTTGTAAGTATTGTTTCACTGACGCATTGATTAAGCAAGATGTTGTAAGTATTGTTTCACTGACGCATTGATTAAGCAAGATGTTGTAAGTATTGTTTCACTGACGCATTGATTAAGCAAGATGTTGTAAGTATTGTTTCACGGAAGCTGTAATAGTGCCATAGCAGACCCGCAGAAACCGACGTGGGGGTGTTTATGGTGGATACATGCGTGAAGTCATCCCGGGAAGGGGGCGAGATTTAGTTGAGTCGGTTGAGTGCTCGCTTGAACTGCTTGTGTCGCAGGATCGAACAACCTCAGTGGATCCATTGAACTGAGTGGTGTTTTTCTCGTTCCAACCAGTGCACCATAACTGGTCAAAGGCCCTGGTATGTGCTATCCTGTCTGAGAGATGGTGCATATCAAAGATTCCTTGTTGATAATGAAAAAAGGTAGCGGGTTTCCACTCCAATAGCCGATGATTAATAAATCAATGTGCTCTAGTGGTGTCGTTAAACAAAACAAACTTTAACTTGAACTTGTTCATGTCCTGCCTGTAGGAGGACGTCCACTCCATGGACTAGTTAAATGTCGGTAACCTTTATTTAAAAGCGAAGTTATTTTGTCCAAATATCTCTATCGTTTTTGCCAGAATTTGAGAATTTGTCCTCCCGCACGCCCCCCCCCCCCCCCCCCCTCCCCCCGACCTTTCCGCCTCGTACGCTTATACGGGGCGATACTATTCAACGTGAATGTCATTTAATCGTGTATATCATTATATATATGTTCAGGTTCATGTTGACATACTGAACAGAAACACGACAAGGAAACAGAAACTGTCAGAATAAGCGACGTAATCTTCGTGAATAAATAAAGCGCTGGGTAGACACACTACAGTAAACTGGCATTATTCCAGAATACGAAAGAAGGCTTTCGGCGTGTGTGTGTGTGTGTGTGTGTTATCATGGTAGTGGTTAAAATGTTTTATCTCGCCTTCATGTAAAATTCTTTAATCTCATTGGTTGTTTGCCGTTGGACAAATCCCTTATACCCCTGTGGGCGGAGCCAAATTCTTTTATACCCCGTCTGTAATTTCCAACAGTTTCCAGCCACCCCAGTTAATGCTAAAGCAATAATTAGATTATAAATAACATTGATAATCAATCAAGTATACATACTTAATTTTATTTTTACTATAAAATACACTATTTCAATATTTTTAAAAGCTGCAATGTTGAACTCGGCCACCTAATTACGGTCGTGGTGTTATTGTATTAATGCGCGATTAGCAGCAGGTGTTTGTTTTGTTTTGTTTATTAATATTTTTATTGTTTACTACATATATTTCTGATAAAAAAAAAGTTTATTTTTATTTTTATTTTTTTATTAATATCTGTTTCAGACAATTTCGTATTACAAACATTTGAGTGCGCGCGTGCAAATAATTTTCACATGCTCATATACCACTAGAGTTTCGAGCATGTACGTCCCGGGGCCTGTCTCTGGATAGCCAGGGGCTTGTCCCGGGACAGCAAAAAATTAGCGGACAATTTTGAAATTTACATCCAAAAATTAAATAGTGGGCCTTTAAAATTTTGATGCGCATCTCTAATATAATTAATAAAGAAAATTCTACTATTAAATTTGGTCGCTAGATTAGATCGGGTGGTCTAAAAGAAATTAGATAAGATCGGTGGCCTGACTCGGGATGGAGGGGGGTGGGGGGTGGGGTGGGGTGTAGAGTTGAAAATGGGCAGAATTTTGCAAATAGCAATTAGTAAAAAAGTTAATAGAATTTAAAAAAAGAAAAGAAAAAAAGTTACAAGCCAGAAATAAAAAGAATTGACTGCTCGGTCGAATATTTATATAATTTGGAGCATTTTAGAAGGACAGTCCAAAAATAAATAAGAGAAAGAAGAGAGGATCGGACGCTGTTGTTGTTGTTGTTTGCTTGTTTGTTTTTTTGTTGTTTTTTTTTGTTTTGTTTTGTTTGTTTGTTGCTTTGATGAGTTTTTGACACTGGCATTTAATCATTGTAATTTGGCCCATACCTTAGTGTGTGTGTGTGTGTGTGTGTGTGTGTGTGTGTGTGTGTGTGTGTGTGTGTGTGTGTAGTGTGTGTGTGTGTGTGTGTGTGTGTGTGTGTGTGTGTGTGTGTGTGTAAATAAAGGTTTTGGGGCCTTATTTTCACGACCAGAAAACGTGCATTTTCTTCCTGAAATGGGGCGGGTGGTGATGGCGACATTGTAACCCAGACCCTGTTCCTACGAACCTGCGTATTTTTAAAGTACCTGAGAATCTCACTTTTTGTTTACTCCAGAAAATAACATAGACGTCTCAGAGTGTAATTTGTAATGTTTCATTTGCTTATAAAAAGTAGTATCCCCCCCCCCCCCCAATATTTTGATCAGGGTACGGCCTTGATATCTGATAGATGTATTCATTGGGTTTTTTCTCTCCATTCTATACATGCATTGTTGAAATACAATTTGTTTTGCAGTTCGTGTGTATAATGAAATGAGAAGTCTTCCCGGGATATAGGAACCTCAGTTAGATCAACTTTTTGACAGACTAAAACTTTCATTGTATAATGGTTGTCTTTTCACAGGTTGGTAATAATTAACTCCTCCTGATACAGCATGTTAAGTCTTCTGGTACCTGCAGTCCTGTTGCTTTTCTGCATACAGAGCGGTCAGTATATATATATATATATATATATATATATATATATATATATATATATATATATATATATATATATATATATATATTTAATGATTAATCATCAAATAGTATTTTACAGCATTACAGGTGGAAGGGGTTTTGTTTAATAGAGGAGACTTAAGGTGCAACTTTCTAAAAGACGATCATCAATATTAACTGCCTGCTTGGAACAATGTAGTGACGTCCACTGTCATACATTCTTAATATGTAAGGGTGGGTGGTGGGTATGTTTACTACTCGAGGTATCAAGCATCGATTCTTTTACAAATGTTTGTTTTATTTAGCAGCACCACAAGAGCACATTGATTAATTAATCATTGGTTATTGGATGTCAAATATTTGGTAATTCTGACACAGTCATAAGAGGAAACCAGCTACATTTTCCCTAATGCAGCAAGGGATCTTTTATATGCACTTTCCCCAAAGACAGGAAAACGCACACCACGGCCTTTGACAAGTTGTAGTGCACTGGTTGGAACGAGAAAACATACCCAATCAGTTCAATATTTCCACCGATGTGGTTCGATCCTGCGATGCAAGTACCTCAACGGAGCACTCAACCGACTGAGCTAAATCCCTGTTACAAATGAGACAGTTAACTATAGCAATGCCTTTTCTGATATTACTGGCCTCGGTGGCGTCGTGGTTAAGCCATCGGATAATAAGGCTGGTAGGTACAGGGCTCGCTGCTCGGTACCGGCTCCCACCCAGAGCTAGTTTTAAGGACTCAATGGGTAGGTGGAAGGCCACTATATCCTCTTCTCTCACACTAACTACTAACAATTAACAACTAACACACTGTCATGGACAGACAGCCCAGATAGCTGAGATGTGTGCCCGGGACTGCGTGCTTGAACCTTAATTGGATATAAGCACTAAACTAAGTTGAAATGAAAATGAAAATGCGATGTTAACAACTTGTAATCTTTCAGGAGTGACTTTTACCTGTGCAGACAGAGGTGGATGTTTTTGTATACACGGGTACTGTTCTGATACACATGTTATGTACTGCATGATATATATATATATATATATATATATATATATATGGTGAATTGTTTAACGACACCCCAGCACGAAAAATACATCGGCTAATGGGTGTCAAACTATGGTAATGCAAATAAATAAAGTGATGATCAACATCAATATAAAAATTCAAGACGTAAACAAAAACAGTGTAAAGAACGTTACACCCCTGCACCACGGTGAGGTTACAGCACACGCAGGGGTACTGCATGAAGACGCGTGGTATGTGTACAGGTATTGGTTGATAGTGTGTTTAATAGTGGAACAGTAAACACAATCACAATGTGAAATTTCATTTAAGTATTGTCGAAAAAATTAAAATAAAAGACAAGTATGACTGTCGTAAAATGAAATATAACTTTTCTTGTAATATCAATTGTAGTTTCAACTGTTCTTTCAAATTCAAATATAGCTACACATACACATACTGTAAACCTAAATGTGAAATCAATATAATTCACGACAGAATGTATACTTTGTTTGTAATGTAATATAACTTTTCTTGTAATATCAACTATAGTTTTCAACTATGAGTGAAAACGTAGATGTCTCTGAATTTTCGTTAGTATACTATTAACATCACCAGGAGAAGTCTGAACATACAATCCAAGTACTGCAGCATTTAAAAGCAATATAAAGACTGTTCATGTAAAGAGATAAAAGTTAAAAGGGTAACAGTCAGTTAATGCTTGGGTCATACTCGCTAAGTCCCCCGGGCCACAGTCAGTGTATTCAAGTGATGCATCCACAATGATTCAGCACTGTTCAATTTAGTTTTGTCAAGATCGGCAGTTAATTTTCAAATTATAATCGTGTCCTGTTGTGTTGTAAATTGAAATATAGTTGCATGTATTTTAGAGTCAAATAATAGATTTGTGATGCCAAATGTAAACTCATCGTAATTCATGATATTTGCATAAGGATATGTCTTGTGTTTTCAGACACTGATTGTGTAGAAGGATACTTCAGAACTCAGAACCCAGACGAACCCTGTCGTCCGTGTGAGGAAGCAACAGTAGAAGAAAAAAACAAAGGGACGTTTGAAAACTATTGTCCACAATTTGAAACTAATGGGAGACATGGTCAAGATTGCAAACATAACTGCAGTGAAGGATGGGTACAAAAGAAATGTGATCGTTGGACTGGTGTCTGTAAGAGGTGTAAAACTGGTTATTATGGAAGTGAATGCTTCAAATGTGGACACTGTGATGTCTGTGATGACCAATGTGTCTGCAGAGGTAGCTGTCATCAAGGGTGGTTTGGAATCTTTTGTAAGGACAATTGTTACGTGAAATGCAACAGATGTGACAGGTCTACTGGACAATGCTCTCAATGTGCAGAAGGATATTCTGGTAATTACCGCACTGAACCCTGTCCCACAACATGTAGGAGTATATCTTGTCAACAAGATGGCACGTGTCCTGAAGGATGTAAGGATGGTTTCTATGGAGACAAGTACTCAAAAACCTGCAGCACCCACTGTTTAAACAGACGTTGTCACCAAGGTAACGGATCGTGTGCAGATGGTTATCTTCTAGGTTACTTTGGCGAGAAGTTTGACATAACGTGTCATGGAATGTGTCTTGGCAACTCCTGTGACAGCCCCATTGGTAAATGTAAAGAGGGTTGCAACAGGCCCAGTGTGTACGGTCCTTTCTGTAACTATACTTGTAATGGTAACTGCGAGTCTGTGCGATGTCAGAGTGATGAGTCTGGTGATGTTGTGTATATATATACACACATGCGTGTGTGTGTATGTGTGTGTTTGTGTGTAGGTGTGTTTGTGTGTGTGTGTGTGTGTGTGTGTGTGTGTGTGTGTGTGTGTGTTTGTGTAGGTACGTGGTGTATTTCTCTCTCTCTCTCTCTCTCTCTCTCTCTCTCTCTCTGTGTGTGTGTCTCTCTCTCTCTCTCTCTGTGTGTGTGTGTGTGTGTGTGTGTGTGTGTGTGTGTGCGTATGTGTGTGTGTGTGACTGTTTGCAACCCACCACCTCCTTATTTAGGAAACATAATGAATATTCATATCACCGATGATAGTGATACTACATAGTGCAACATCCTCCCACCCTTTTTATAAAACAATGAATATTCATATCAATCATTTGACTTCAACCAATAAGAAGATCTGTCTGGTCGTTTCCACGGGAGACTGTTCCCTAGATCGTGTATGAGAGAGAAAGTACTGACTGGATTTTGTTATTTGATTGTTGGAACAACTTTCAACCAGTGCACCACGACTGGTATGTCAAAGGCGTAGGGGTGTGTGCTATCCTGTCTGTGGAATGGTGTATATAAAAGATCCCCTGCTACTAATAGAAAAATGTAACGGTTTTGCTCTCTACATGTCAAAATTACCAAATGTTTGCCGATTATTATTAAATTAATGTTCTCTAGTGGTGTCGTTAAACAAAAAAAAACTTGAACCTTTTCATGCCCTGCCTGTAGGAGGACTTCCACTCTATGGACTAGTTAAATTCTTGTGACATTCATTTTTTTGTTTTGTTAAAGTCATTTTGTCCAAATATCTCTATTGTTTTTGCCAGAATTTGAGAATTTACCCCCCCCCCCCCAAAACCTTTTCGTCTCGTGCGCTTAGGTTTGGCGTTACTATTCAACGTGAATGCCATTTGATCGTATATATCATTATATATGTTCAGGTTCATGCTTATGTTGCCATACTGAACAGAAACTCGACAAGGAAACAGAAACTGTCAGAATAAGACACGTAATCTTCGTAAATAACTAGACCGTTGAGAAAAGCGATGGGTAGACATAAATTATACAGTTGGTATTATTCCATTCATTCATTTTATGAGATTGAAACCAAGTACTGCATGCAGCTTTGAATAAAACGTTTCTTTCTTGTTTTCCGTGGGTTTTGGAACAAGTCATACCGATAACCGAGGAATGTGTTACATTATCCTGGGAAATACAAACACATTGTGTACGTCTTATAAATAGAATGTTTGAAGGCTAGGCCTTAGTTCTATGTATGCTGTCTTTCAAGGATAGTGGGTTAGTTGTTAGTTGGTTAGTGGTTAATGAGAGAGAAGAGGGTGTAGTGGCCTTACACCTACCCACTGAGCCCTTAGAATTCGCTCTTGGTTGGAGCCGGTACGAGGCTGCGAACCTAGTACCTACCAGCCTTTGGTCCGATGACTTAACCATTGCGCCACCGAGGTCGGTTGTAACTACATAATGAATTTACGAAGCCTATTTGTTTATTTGTTGTTGAGGGTTTGTTGTCGCTGTTGTTGTTTGTTTTTGTTGCTTATATGAGTTTGTGGCACTGGGGAGGCTAGGAGAGGCCCAAATCCTCTCTCTCTCTCTCTCTCTCTCTCTCTCTCTCTCTCTCTCTCTCTCTCTCTCTCTCTCTCTCTCTCTCTCTCTCTCTCTGTGTGTGTGTATATATATATATATGTGTGTGTGTGTGTGTGTATATATATATTTGTGTGTGTGTGTGTGTGTGTGTGTGTGTGTGTGTGTGTGGTAATAAATATTTTGGGGCCTTATTTTTACTAAGACACCATACAATCTACATTTTCATCCTTAAATGGGGGCGGGGGGGGGGCACAGTAACTCAGACCCTGTTCCTACGAACCTGCATACTTTTAAAACACACACACACACACACACACACACAGACACACGCACACACACACACACACACACACAGACACACGCACACACACACACACACACACACACTACATAATGATTTTACGAAGGCTATTTGTTTATTCGTTGTTGAGGGTTTGTTGTCGCTGTTGTATGTTTTTGTTTTTGTTGCTTTTATGAGTTTGTGGCACAGGTGTTTAAGCATTGTAATTCGGCACATACCAGGCGCGTAGGAACAATATCTGGAGTGGGGTGGTACAATCTCTAGAGAAGGCTAGGAGGGGCCCACATTCTCTCTCTCTCTCTCTCTCTCTCTCTCTCTCTCTCTCTCTCTCTCTCTCTCTCTCTCTCTCTCTCTCTCTCTCTCTCTCTCTGTGTGTGTGTGTGTGTGTGTGTGTGTGTGTGGTACTAAAGATTATGGGGCCTCATTGTTACTACGACCATAAAATCTACATATTCATCCTTAAATGGGGCGGGGGGGGGGGGCGAGACAGTAACTCAGATCCTGATCCTACGAAACTGCATACTTTTAAAACACACTCACACACACACACACACACACACACACACACACACACTATAGCGTGTGACCCTCCACTTAAGGATTCTTTCCTATCGGAATGTGTATCCGAAACCATTTAGTACTGTCTAATTTAATACACCACACGCGTTACATTCAATTCATTAAAATGTTTTTAAAACGTTGAGTACAGTGATTTATTATTCATCAGCTATTGGAAGTCAAATATTTGTAATTGTGACACAATTATAGTCTTAAAGAAAAGCGCTACATGTTTTAATTGGCAGCAAGGGATCTTTTATATGCACTTTACAGGACAACACCTACCAAGACCTTTGATATACCAGTCGTGGAACACTAGTTGGGACGGGAAAAACCCAATCAGATAATGAGTCCATTGACGGGATTCGATCCTTCAACCCATGTACCTCAAGTGAGTGCTCTACCTACTGAGCTAGATCCTACACCACTGTGTTAAGTCTCATGTATATTGGATGCGGCGCGTGCGTGCGGTCCATCCGGCTAAAACAATGGAAATACATTAGTTTCATTGAGAGCGCCTAGACTGGATGCGTGTGTCAGCAAAACGATTGCGGCCAGCTGGAACGTAGTTGATTAAACGCAAAAGTAGGACAGCACGCACGTGCTACATCCAGTCTATAAGTCTTTAATGTATAGCCGCCATTTTGTTTTGGAATATTCGGGGTTAAAACTTCAAAATCCAGCTAGGCAAACAACATAAGTGAAATGACCACCCTTGTATTATTTTTAAAATGTCTACAACATAAACTGTGAGAAATTTGGACTACACTATAAGGGGTGAGTGCGATATGTGAACATTTTGACAGACTGTAAAACGATCATTTTATAATGTTTGTCTTTATACAGGTTGGTAATAATTAATTCCTCCTGAGACAACATGCTAAGTCTTCTGGTACGTGCAGTCCTGTTGCTTATCTGCATACAGAGTGGTCAGTATAGTTCTTTATTGTTTTGTGTAATAATGTTTAATCATCATCGAATGTACACTGTCTTCTCTTTGAAACTTATGATAAATAAATGAAGAAAAAAAAATGATGCAAAACAGACAATAGCCGTCGTAATGTCTAGGATGGTGTAATGCCCAGAATTTTATATCCCACCAACGTTTTGATAATGTACATAGTTTTAACTTTAAAAGCACTGTAACATCTATCAACAGACCATATGAATCCCGTATTCACCTGAATACTGCTAATCTGGTGTCCCCGTGTATACAAAGTTATTAAACAAGTCGGGGCGTATAGAGTGGGAAACACATGTGTTCTCGACAAGTGTCGATGACTAAATGATAGGCAAAAATGGACTAGTCCATTTGTATTTCAGAAAAGGTACGGGTGGATTTATGTTTTACAACATTTTCTTGTCATATCAACGTTCATATTTAAACTGAAAATATTCAATACATTCATTTGATCAGGAGTACTATTTGTAAACAATAAGATTCACTTTATATTATGATGAAGAAGAGGTATATTGAAACCTTCCTACACCCTCACTAATGTTGGACCCGTCCATAGGGCATATAAACTCTCAAAACGCAACCATTTTCATAAGATACATTTGACTCATTAGCAGAACGACGTCAGTTGATTTATTCGCAAGACGGACGCCAATTCACGTTTGTGGATACAAAAGGTATGTTTTATTAATACTTTTGCATCTCGTTTTAAAATGAATATAATTATTAAGATAAGCATCGATACTGGAATCGACTGCGACATCATGTCCAACTCTGTGAGACTGAACGGAGATGTGTATTGTCTCATAGGGAGGTCATCCAGTATCCATCTCGATACATTTAAGTCGTGGTAATGGGAAAGCTACCCCGTCTCTAGACATGGATCCAGCCCTCAATGTCCACAAATGTCTTGAGATAGGAATGAGATAAACTGGCTCTACTCATTCAAGGGTATTTTCTCATAAGACGTCACTTAAATGTAAATGCTGTAGTCCACGCCATAATAGTATATCCCATCAGGCATTTACATAAAGCATACTACTGTCAGATATTAAATAAGAAAAAACAACAACAACAACCAAAACACGCAAAACTGACAATAACCGACATAATATCCACAAATAAATAGACCGTGATGATGAAAGCACTGGACCGATATTCAGCTACAAGTCTTCAGGAATTGGTCACATTAAGATCAGGGAGTCGCTGTCATTAAACTTGTTGGGCCGAATTTACAAAGCCTGTTTAGGTCTTATATGGTGTAACTACATACATTCAGAGCCGGTTTGTCCTAGTAGCACATGTAGCACGTGCTTCCTGCGCTTCAGGGTCCCCGTGGTGATCTATACATTTATTTTACTCATGTCATGTTTTCCCTCTATTTAGGGAAGGCGGCCCCGCTGTTATTTGTGCTACATGCCCCGAGGATCCTTAAACCGGCACTACATACATTGACAATGCTTAAACTCCTACGTTTAAGAAAAACAGACTTCGTAAATTCGGCCCGTTAAATCTGATAGATCTGTATTCATGTTGTTTTCTCTCCATTCTATACATGCATTGTTGAAATAAAAATTGTTTTGCAGTTGGTGTGTATAGTCGTTACTGTGATCACTCAGCGGAACTTTGTGACAGACTGTAAAGCGATCATTTTATAATGTTTGTCTTTTGACAGATTGGTAATAATTAATTCCTCCTGAGACAACATGTTAAGTCTTCTGGTATTGGCAGTCCTGTTGCTTCTCTGCATACAGAGCGGTCAGTATTGTTTTTTTTTTAATAATGTTTAATCATCGTCGAATGGACACTGTCTTCTATTTGAAACTACTGATAAATAAATGAAAATAAAAAAAAGCCATGAAAGTAAGAGTCATATTTTAGAACACATTTCATTGTGCATATTCAGTCTCAGTCTTAGATGCTATGGTCTTTAAGGTTGCAGACCATCATTAATTACTCCATACAATTTCTTTCAGAATATTCTATGATAAATACAACACTATAGAGAGGGCCATGTGGCTACTAATTTTAGGGAGTGCTCTAAACTGAGAAATACTGTGTAACAAATCAACATAGGTCGACCACGATGTTTTTAAATTATCAACCAAGTTTTGAATTGGTAACCATCAGCCAGATCACAGCCTCGTGTTGTTGTTATACAGCGACACTATACCACTTGCGCAGTTGTTATCCGTTAGTACTACATATAACAAGTAATTTTAAACCAATGGGTTATTTAAATACTACACAGGCCAACCTATGCGTAATCATCGCAAAACGATTTAAAAAAGCATATCAAAAGTTTTTATTTTTTTTATTTTTTTATGAGGAACTATACTGACACACAACGAAAACGTAAAAGAGATATTTTTCAATATTTTGTTGTGATTAATGAAAAATATATTTATTGGACTTAAAATAACAATTTATGAGAGAAAGCCATTGATTGGTACTTTTGCCTGGGTTTTAATCCTAGATTTTTTCTTGTTACACATACAAGAGCAGAAACACACAAAATTGTGTTAAATGCGTTCACTACATGCTCAATCATGCTGCACGCAATGCACGTGAAATGCCAGTATGTGGACACATAAAAGTCATGTAACGGTGTCATATTCCTCGTCACATTAGAATGCCACAACTCCGAGAAGAACAAAGGGAACGAGCGTTGGGCATGGTTCAAGGGGGGACTTCACAAATCCAAGTTGCTAGGACCTTCAGAGTCCATCCATCAACTATTGGACGACTTGTTGAACGTCATCAACAGACCGGGAGTGTCCGATTCGACCTCGACCTGGTCAACGTCCCGTTACGACCCCACGCCAAGATCGGCAGATTCAACGACACCACCTACATGACTGGTTCAGAACTGCGATGATGACAACAAGCAACACGATAGGACGTCATGGAAGGCCTATCCATCCGATGACGATCATCCGTCGACTCAGAACAGCTGGACTCAAATGCAGACGCCCG
>NC_054705.1:36464118-36493247 GCF_016097555.1 Gigantopelta aegis | reverse complement strand
GGTATAAGTTACAGGAATACATTTAAATATTTTAAGTAATATTTATTATATAAAGAAAAAGGTTACAGGAACAGCTCTGGTAAGCAAACAATTTGATCAATTATTTTTAAAATTAATATTACAAATTATTTTTAAAATTAAGATTACAAATTATTTTTAAAATTAAGATTACAATTTTTTTTTTTTTTTAAAATAAGAATACAAAAATTATTTTACCAATTTGTTTAAAATTAAATGATAAAGTTTGTTTAAAATTAAATGATAAAGTTTGTTACATTTGTAAAAATTCATAATTTGCAAAATTGTCTGCTCTTCCAAAACTACTCCTGGATAATATCTAACTGATTATAACTGTAAGTTGTATAAATAATTATAAAACACTAATGGTAAAACATTGATTGTCAATAATTATAAAACACTGATTGTAAAATAGTTATCAAAACACTGATTGTAAAATAGTTATCAAAACACTGATTATCAAAACACTGATTATAAGTAATTATCAAAACACTGATTATAAATAATTAAATACTGATTATTACAGTTATAACCTTAATTTGTATAAAATAATCATGTATATTCTTACTTTAAACATTAATTTTCATAAAATAATGAAATAATAAATTAACTATGTTATGATAGAATAGTTAGTATAATTAAAACATGTAATTTTTACATATAAAATAATTAACATTAATTTGTATAACTAAACATGAAATAAGTAGCAATGTAATGAAAAACAAATTAATGAATTAAAAAATAATTATATTTCCTCATCAGAGCTTTTCTCACAAAACCTTGAGGAAATTAACTAGGAAGGTACAGAAGCAATGTCATGAGTAGGAGAGGTAGTAGCAACGAAAACACGAACAACGAATTAAGAAATAGAAAATAATTATATTTCCTCATCAGAGCTTTCCTCACAAAACCTTAAGGCAAGTAACTGGGAAGGCTCAGAAGCAGTGACATGAGTAGGAGTGGAGGTAGCTGTCAAAGACACAGAGGTTGTGCAAGGTGTATCGGCAGGATCACAAACATGAGTGAAGGTGTCACGAGGTACAGAGGGAATATCAAAGAATGGCATAGGTGGTGTATGTAAAAGAGGTTCAGAAGGTGTATCCGGAAGAATAAGAACCGTGGGAGTGAGAGGAATGGTAGGAGTTGGAGAGTCAGAAGTGTGGGTGAGTGGAATGGTAGGAGTTGGAGAGTCAGAAGTGTGGGGAAAATCCGCTGTAACTTGACATGATGAATTACGTGTTCAATTTCTAACAGAGTTAACTCCCATTAGGAATACTATTTTCTATATATATATATATCGATATATATCGATATATATAGTGTTTAAAATATAACAAAGCATCGTTTTCTGACACATTGTATTTATTTTAAAAGATGTTTGAATTACAAGGAAATACATGATTTGATACTAATTTATAACAACAACAACAACAACACATATGTAGTTAACAACACATAAACTGCATACATGATTGTGTACAATATTTACATATGTTTGTATTTAAACATAGGCTATTAGTATGTGCAGGGAATACAAGATGGACTACAATATTTAAAATATTGACATATGAAGTTGGTTACGAATATATCATTTTGTAATTTATCTTCACCGAACTGATTCACAATATCCTTCATCACCAGTTCAGTTTTACATTTTTGTAACAAGTAATATAAACAATAACATCCACATGTCTTAGCAGTGCTCAACTGAATGGCTTTGCTACTGTAAAAGTAAGATGCAGAATGCTTTTTAAGAAATGAAACAAACTTTGTGCTATAATACTCGGGTGGTTTACCCAAACTGTCAAAAAACTCTCCTTTGTTTTTATCAAAATAGAACGCAACCCAGTGCGTACCGGGAAGGTGAGATGGGTCTGTATTGAGAATACACCCCCATCGTATTTGTTGGTGTGTTGTTCGCGGTAGTGTATCGCTAGAGTACACACCGACAATACGTGAACGTAGATCTAGAGCACAATTTATCGCACATTGAATTTGTAAACCATTCATGATTTATCTAACAATCACGTTTCTTGTTTGATCTATTTCAATCAAACTAGGAAATTCACCATACACTATACAGCTGACTGTCTTTGTCAATGCAGATTTAAACTGTACTTCTAACCGTAAATTACCACTCTTAAGCAAAATTAAATAATTCGAGTCAACAAATACGGCTTTAAGACTGAACACAAATAGTCCATTTCCAAAAGCAAATTCCGTTCTTTCAATGTAATTTCCACTGTTTTGATTCCAATTGTTCAACCCCTCGAACAAATTCACGTAGGCGCTCACGTCGTCTCCTTCGATGGGTCGACCAGGCACACTGACACCATCTAAATACAATGCCACCGTTTTCACAAATGAACTCTGAAAATTAAACGGGTTCTTTGTATAAGATCCATTCACACCGTCTCCATTGACAAACCCAACAACCAACCTGTTTGGACACTGCGACTGAAACACACTATCCCAAACATAACTCTGTTGTGAAGAAGCAATACTGCTTATTTTAACCTCTGTTTTAGTGAATGGATACAGAGTGTTGGACTTTTCAAATAGCTTGTTGTGCGTTAAAATAAGAGCACTGTTAATTTTCAGTTTACATATCTTAAAATAAATATCTTGCAGGTCGATCTTGTACTCCTGACCCGACTTGCCAGACATCAGACAAAAGGGGCTTGAGGTTCGAAATAATTTAACAGTTATGTCCACACCATTCACAAGGTACCTGCCTATGTTAAAAATATCTTCACACAGGGGTCCTTCCATAGTAACCGTTTTACTGTCTGCAATGAACGTTCCTCGATCTGATAATCCAGAATTGATACCAGTAATGGGATCGGTGCTTTCGATATCCGCTTGTGTTTCTGCGGTGTCCTTGTAAAACAGCTGAGACTGAAGTTGAGATTTTTTAGCGTCTTCTCCGTAATTCAGTAAGGTTTGAATATATGCTTTGTAGGGATAGTGATTGTTCGCCGAACTCACTAATTGACCTTGTAAATACACCGCGACTTGCGACCACAGAGCTTGCATGAACAGATTTACTGGAGCCACGTGTTCATCTTTACCCAGAACCGTTCCGTCGGAGTGACTCACTTTCAGTTTAACATGCAAACGACTTCGTTTCAAATCCACGTAGTCGCTTCCACTGTTAGAAATTTGGAATTCAACTGGCGACGAATCAGTAATTTGACTGACTGGTCTGACGTCTACATAGTAATGTTGAAACACACTTGTTTGATATGGAGGCATAGAAAACAGATCCAAGGCACTGGGTAAACCTTCCACAAAGTCTTTGTCCGTGAGCAGCGACATATTGTTATCTGTTTATACAAATATATCGTTTTCGTCAATAGGTGATTTATACCTCGATGCGGGAATTCGTTTTTTCTGTGGTGTCATGCGTCTGACCTTTTTGCTTCTGACGATTTGTTTGCCAGATTTTCTTTTTATTAGCCATCTTGCGTTCTTGTTCAGCTTCAGCACGTTCTACCACGTCTTGTGTCTGAGATGTCACTTATATTTTGGCTGTTTTTGTATTTTTGTTGTTGTCGACACTGTTTACATGCCTCGGTATAATAGGAATCATGTAGGAAAACCACTTGTCCTTGTCATTCCCAACTCCAGATCCCACGTGCTTGTTAAAATGAACAACATTCTTTGTTTGCTTATCAAAATACTTTAACCATTTACTGACATCAGGAATGTAAAGTTTTCGATCCATGGTAAATTACTCCAGAAATGGAAAATGTCTCAGAAGTAATGTCACACTCGTGTTCCCTTTGATAAATGAAACCGGAGAGCCCAACACTGTTCTTATATGTATATCAACATACGCACTGTCCTTCACTACCACGGGTATGTTCCACAGTGTGTTAAACTGGTATCGAGGACCGTCTCGTAAATCGACACGTCTCAGCAATGCCACCAACCCATCACCCACTAGACTGCTGTCACATAGATTACACAACACGTCCACTTGTAAATCGTTCATATTGTGTATATCAGTTACTCCAAAATTCAAATCCACGAGAGACACAATCCAAACACGTGCAAACGTTAATCTTTGGTTTAACTTTACGCGAAAATGATAGGGGCTGTTATCAGGAAACACCGCTTTGGAGTCAGTGCTCTTCAATAGAATGTACTTCTCCATGACTCACACAGTTTTCAGTTCACCTTCTTCTACGTACGAATCGAAACTAGGTGGCCACCCTAACCACCGAACTAAATAGTACACTTTTCCCTTTTCCTTCTTTTTTTTCAGCACTTTTTCGATTTTCCACAGAATGTCTTGATTTTTATTAACTTTCTGAAGTTCAGCTGTATAAAATATACCTTTCAGCACTTCATCGTGAAAATCACGCAGTTTGTATACTGGAATACCTTGACGTCTACTTCTAGAATGGATTTTGAACAACTTTTCTGTCCACCTCAAGTCTTGTTCCTTTGTGAACGATTTTCGCAAATAGCTGATTCTAGTTAAATCACCCACTTCAAATACGAATTTTGCTAATGGTTTCTTTACTTTAAGTTTCTTAACCATGGGTTCGACGTACAGATGACTCCACACTTTAATTTCGTTCACTTTATTTACATCAGCCGGTGCCCACAGTCCCAGGGACGAGTGTACTGTATTGTTATAATTGTGTACTAGATCTGCTAAAACGTCTATGTATTTTTGTGTATTGTTGTGAGTCGTAAAACGCGCAACAAGGCTCCGAAGCGTCTTAATAATTCGTTCCGCAAAATTACTTTTGATATCTTCATTCTGCGTAACAATCAGTTTAATGTTTTCTTTTGATAGAAACTGCTTAAATACCCCTGCGAACTCTGAACCTTTGTCTACTCGAACTTTCTTGGGTACACGTTCGTCTTTTAAAATTGTTTTGAAACCTTCTAACACCGTCTCCGGTTTTTTGTTTACTAGGGGTATGGCCCACAGATATCTCGAAAGAATGTCAATAGCTATAAGCAAGTATCTAACTCCATTGTTTACTTTTGAATGACGGCTGACGTCCATTAAATCCATGTCAAACATCTCATCTTTTTTGTTAACCCGTACTCGGAGACGCTTGAATGAACGGCTCACTGGCTTGTGAAGACTGTACGCATCTTCGTCGTTCAACCATTGTGTTACTGCTTTCAACTTGTACGTTTGTAAACCACGTTTCTTTAAAGCGTAGTGAAACGTCTTCGGTCCATAGAAAGCTCCAGCGTCTCTCGGTTTTGTATAATACTTTTCAAGTTCATTCTTTTCAGTTTCGTTGACCTTAGTTTTCACTTTGCGTACCATGTCTGAACTGAAATAGCGTAGTATATAACGTTAATTTATACACACATACATGTTTACTTTGCAAGTCGATCTTCCAAACGTAGAATTTTAAGTACTTGTTCTTTTAAAATGTTCATCCACTCTACAGTTTTAAAATTAATATTCAAATAGTCTTTGCATTGATACTGACACAAAACAAATCCAGGAGTGTTTAATAAAACGGGATCTGTACAAAGGAGACGTTTCCATCTACCAATGACGTCATCTTCGTTCAGTTCAACCCACGCAGTCGTGTAGTAGCGTTCGAGCATATCCTCGTGTGGCAGTGTTTTACATGTGTGAGTTCTCTCCTCGTCGAACATGCATCCCATACACATTTCTTTACATAGTCGTTGAACCAGTTTGCATACTTCAAACGAATAACTCAGGGTTAATAAATTTTCCAAAGATTTTCTGTTAGTAACAATATCCACTTCATCCACGAACAAACGAGTTGGACGTATTTTCCTGATAATTATTAACTTGGAACTGCTAGACAAATCGCAGAAAGAACTTTTGGCATCCATCACACATTCAATACGTTTCTTAAACCAGCGATTCGAAATTTTCACTACAGTTTCATCAAGATTGCATTCCGATCGCAACACGTATTTCCAACTAAAATAGACAGCTCGTCTGTTATCACTAGTGCTCATCTTCGAACGTAATCACTAGAAATAATTATACTTTTTCTTTATCTTATAACAGAAATTCAAACGCTTTCGTAAAGGGATGAGTCTGATTGGGTACATTTGGACGAATGGAACCGGTTTCAAACAGTTTTCATACACAAATAGATATTGCATCACATTTATAAATACATCCTTTCAAAAACCCACTTTCAGTAATGTCATTTTCAAATGTACTTTTCAAGTGAGCCAATCGCACTCGTTACAACATACTTGAAAGATAACAGATACGCACCGATTTGAACTGGTATGTCCTTCAAAGATAAAAGTATGACACGCATGACCTTGAAAGATAACAGGTATGACATGCATGACCTTGAAAGATAACAGGTATGCACCCATTGTACTGGTGGCGTCGGCCATTGTTCCGGCGGTGCACGGTGGCGTTTTCCATTGTATTCCATTGTTGTCCCCGCCACGTATAAAATATACTACTGATATAAAGATAAAAATCTAGTTTGTATCCCTCACCAGAGACTGTATCCTCCCCCCCCCCCCACCCTTCAAATATCGTTCCTACAGGCCTATACAAATGTAAATAATATGTAGAGGGTGAGGTTAGGAACCAGTTCCTTTTATCTTTAGGATTTTGTAATCATGATTTCAAACCAACTGTTTCAGGTAATTTGCTCTACATACTGTAATAAAACACATTTGTTATATATTGGAATAAAATTAAAATAATTACAATATATTCAGTGTTATTTTCTTTAATCATTCATGGAGCAAGAAGGACGTCCTGATGAAAATATATTACAGGTAAAATATATTACAGGTAAAACAAAATAATATATGATGCTTATTCCATGTGGTAACTATTGTTAATTTTTCTTTAAACTGATAGATGCCAAAAGTGATTAATTGTATTAATTGTAATTTGAGGGTACGTAATAAAACAGGCCCGTAGGAACTGGGGGGTGGGTGGGGGGGGGGGGTGCCCCCAACTTGTGAGCTTTTCTTTATCACATTAATTTTTGCCATTGTAACCAAAATCTGATGTAGAGTTTATGCCCGGTCCGTCAGTGCCCCCCCCCCCCCCCCCAAGTCATTCCTACGGGCATGTAAAAACTAAATCTATTCAAAGGAGTATATTGGGTGGTTATAGGTTTGAAATGGGGTTTTTTATTGAACATTTTATTTCATGCACTTTTATACATTTTAAACAGCAATTATGTTACTATAATCTATCGAAAAAATTAAACATTATATATATATATACATAAATTTCTGACATTTTATAATACATACATGCAAGTTTACTTTCCGCGCCCTCTGGCAGAAACCCAGGGTAGGTATTAAAATAATTATTTGGATAGAGTATTTTTAATATGACATACAGAAAGCATTGAAAAGTACAATTTTATTATGCTTTAATAATCAACATTAGCTTTAAAACTAATTAACCATCATTCCTTCTGGCCACAGTACATATGTTCTTCCTGCCAAAGTGATAGCATTTTAATTTTAATGACAATATACTGAACTGACGATAAACATTGTTAACTAACGTAATAATTCACGTTTTGAAGGTGTTTTGTTATAAGGTTAACAAACCAACTAGATCGAGAGACGTTAGTATGGAGTCGTTATGGGCTGTCGGTGAAAATTAATTTGGTAATTATAGGTAAATAAATGTGAAGTTTAAATATTCGTATGTGAACAAATTGCAATAACTTTATTTAATGTATATCTTAAGTACATACTTGTTTTAATTTTCACATTGTAAATGTACCATAACCTGCTGTATTTAGTTGGTGTAAAGCCCGTTCGACGACAATAATGCGTCCATGTTTTAAAACAACTTTCGTTTTTTTGGAAATCGAAACCATTATGTTGGCCGTTTCTTGGGATGCATTGCTGTTACTGTTGCAGTTAAACACTACGCAGTTAACCATCATATAATTACGTCGACAGTATATAATAACACTAATTATCTTGTAAATTAAATTTCCGATACACCTGGAGACAAAAAAAGAAAGAAAAGAAGACGACTAAAAGGCACAACACGTGTACCGATATTGCTTGGTAACTCTCATCGATGACGTATTGCCTCGCTTTCGTTCAGATCTATGCATAATCCCGCCCACTTCTGTTTTTACCCCAAACCTAAGACGCGCAGCTGACCGGTGCCTCGCAGCGAGCCGGGCGTTAGAGTAATGCGGTCTTTGACGCTAACTTAATCCATTATACACTACATGTCTTTTGGTGTCCGGTCTCCTTTAAAGCCCTGGAACAGATTAAGGATTCATGTGCATCCAAGTATATTATTTTTACAGACTCACTTTCGTGTCTCCAAGCTCTACAGTACATGAAATTGGAGCATCCCTTAATTGGGATGGTGATACGAAAGTGTGTCTTTTTATCAAATGCCAATAAAGATGTTATATTTTGTTGGGTACCCAGCCATGTTGACATTAAAGGTAACGAAAAGGCATATGTTGCTGCCAAGTCTGCTTTGAACTTGCCTCGTGTCCATGCTGGTGTCCCCTACAGTGATTTTAAATTTCATATTAACCAATATATCATTTCGACATGGCAAGATGATTGGGACGGTGCGGTTGCGAATAAGCTTCATTCTGTCAAGGCAGTCCTAGGAGAGTGGCAGTAATCCTACAGCCGGTGCAGGAAGGATGAAGTAGTCTTATGCCGTGCCCGCATCGGCCATACAGATTTGACGCATTCATTTATTTTCAAGAAGGACCCTCCTCCTCAGTGTGAATACTGTCAGTGTGCGTCACATTTTGGTGCAGTGTCATCATCCCAAACCGACGAGAAATTATATATTTGGGAACAGAGATGTTTTGGAATCATTTAAATTACATCCAGAACTAATTGTAAAGTTTTAAAAACACTTTGACTTCTATACAAAGTTTTAAAATATACTTACCTTGATTTTATGTATTATATTATACTTTTCTCCCACATCTCTTTACACTGTGGTTTTACATGGATATATATAAATATTTCAATATACTTACCATTTGTGACACCCAATAGCCGATATGCATTTTTGTGCTGGGGTGTCGTTAAACAAACATTCATTCATTCATTCATTTGAACAGACAGCACAGATAGCCGAGTGTGTGTGCAGGACATCGTGCTTGAACCTTAATTGGACATAAGCATGAAAATAAGTTGAAATGAATCATTCTTCGGTTGGTAGATGGTATGTTGTATCCTGGTACTTGGGGTGGACAAAGGGTCGAATGGTTTTATACAGATAGTTTTGTTTCTCTTGTTGCCGTTGTTTCATTCAAGCGAGACGGCCTGCCCGCTATTGCATTTCCGCTCGCAAAGCAGACGACATTAGCGAGAAATACTTAAATTTTTAATGAAATAACTCCAATATCAATATTCAATTAAATATTTACTGAACATTAGTCACATATAATTTAATCACGAACATTGGTCCCTCCATCTACATGTTAATTACTTCAAATGATGGAAGAAAAAAACAAACAAAAAAACATAGCTGACCACGGTGAAACATTGGGATTTAATTTTAAAGAAGCATGCTCATGGAAACAATACATTTAACAACAATCTTACGTCCTGATAACCTTATAGAAACATTTTAGTGTATACATTAGGATCATCTACATAATTGAACATTCAATGATAGTCTGTGAATATTAAGTATACTGTGCATTGCGTACAAGTTTATTTGACTCTTGACCTCATTTTAACAATCGAATCAAAATAAAATTGGAATAATAATTAAAATAAAAAGTAAGATAATTGTTGCTAATAAGTTGAATTAGAAGTCTTGATGAAATATGACTGCTTTTAACATTAAAACGTTCATGACTACATTTAAATTTGCCACTACTTCACGATTCTGCCATTAAGGAGAAAACAACACTTTTACAACTTATAAGCTTTATAATAAAAACAGCAAAATATAATAAATACATATGTACAATATCTAATAATGGTGGGGAGCGCTATAGCACTATCTAAAACACATTAATGCATGAAAAACCAATACATATCTAAAATAAACGAAATAAACCCTACATATGTGCATGATAAATAATTACGTGGGTAGTAATATGGAAGATGTTAAATATAGACACATCACGTGCGTAAGGAAGCTAAAGACACACATACAACATAAATCTTTAAAAAAAAGATAAAATACCATTTAAAAAAACTAACAATAATAAAATCATAATAAATAAATAATAAATAAATAAACAAACTAAACTAAAATATAGTAGAATAATAATAACAATTAATAGTGAGAAGAAAAAAACAAACAAACTATATAGCACATTATGTGTGTATATATTTAAAATAATAGTAATAATAATAATAATAATAATAATAATATTGGTATGTTATTTCACATTTTAGATACCTCATACCTTTATAAAGTCACTACAAATGAAGTGAAAAACTGCATATTGAGAGTATATCATCCATAGATTTGAAATTTATGTTTGACCTTACTTGACCTTTTCACCTCAATGTTTGACCCTCAAGGTCAAATGCCGCGGTTGTAACTGGTGTTTTCTGAAACCTTAGACAACGTGGAAAGTATTTAGTATGGTTACCCACTTTAAAAACCAAAATGCTATCAAAACCTGTTTAAAGCACCGGATTAGCCGGTCGACTGCAACTTTTAATCTAGTAAAGATGGACTTTACGTAAATAACTGAGAGAAGCTGGATGTTGCGCAAACAAATTAAAACAAAAAGGAAAGGGAACTCTAATAAGAATTTACAATTGCCAATATTGTAAGGTATATTAGCTGTGGGGAATGGATATATAATAATAGTGAATTAATTGGGCAAACATTACAACCGGTAGTTTAGTATTACAGTAGGTTTTATGACCACCAAAGATCTTGAAGGACGACTGGGGTCAGAAGTGAAATTTGAAAGTTGACGTTTTTTATCAGTAAATCGCAAATTTAAACAATAAAAATGACTAAAAACAAAACAATAACAACTGTATGATCAACAGAGTGAAAAAAGAGTGACAGAAATAACGTTCCACGGTGATTAATGCCACTCATGTGTTTACTTTTAGCAATAAGAAGACCTAGTGCTCTACCAGCATATAATTATTATTGAATACGAAGCCAACATGACAGTCCTGTGATAATCACGGTTATTGCTGTCCATTTTAGGCCTAACGTTTCCCTAATCATACAACTTTTGATATAATTTTATTTAATTTCACATAACATAACACACACACACACTCTCTCTCTCTCTCTCTCTCTCTCTCTCTCTCTCTCTCTCTCTCTCTCTCTCTCTCTCTCTCTCTCTCTCTCTGTTTCCGCTAAAACTGTTTTCCTTTTTTCCTCTATGTTGACAGAAGCACAAATTATATATGAAAACATGTTGTAAAAACTAAAAACAGACTATGGTTATTAGCCGATATAGACGGACTGTATTGTGTTACGTCACTCTGCATGTTGCAGTGCTAAACCTATCCTTAGTGACGTCACGCCACTGTCGCGCTGCTAGTTTACAGTCTACCGCTGCTCAATATCTCTCACTGCCATCTGTTGTGTGACCATTACATTTGAGCCGCTGACGTTCCTCAACGTCATCAAATACTTCTGCTAGAGGTGGTATCTGTAGTGATGTCATGGAACTCTCAATGCTCATCAGAAGTGTTTCGCAATCCGTTGCTGACCTACTATCGTCAATCGCGTCATCACTGTGAGACGATGAGTGTATGGATGTCAATGACTGTGCTTCAAAAGACGATTTTTCGCATTTCGACTGGCTGAAAACAAAACCACACCCACACATGTATAATATATATATATATATGTGTGTGTGTGTGTGTGTGTGTGTGTGTGTGTGTGTGTGTGTGTGTGTGTGTTTTGGGGTATGTGTGTCTGTGTGTGTATATACATGTATATGTATGTATTGATATACTGATGCATGTATGTATGTATGTATGTATGTATGTGTGCGTGTGGATTCCTTTAATTACCTGTGCACAATAACTCCAACAAGAATCATAATGATGACTGAGACGATTAAACACAGGAGCACAAAGTTAGGTTTCGTGATGTTCATATACATTCCATCTACAATAATATAGAGAAAAGACGTACAAGAAATAAAGAACAAAGGAAGAAAATATACATAGAAAAACAAAGTACACCCCTCCCCCCACCTTCGAAAAAAACCCTCAACCTAACAACTATGACAACAAAGAAACAAAGGAACAAAAGCCTTTCAATTTCTTTAAGTTGAATATCGGAATTAGTAAGTAACAAGACCTTTGGCATAAAAGCATTTTATTATGTCTTCTGTTAATAATTAAACCTTTATAGGTATGCTAGTAACTTTGTAAAAGGGGTATGGAAAAAAACAATAATAAAAAACAGCCAAAAATTATATACCATTTACAAACTTACTCCTTAAAAAATTAAAGTTTGTTTTGTTTAACAACACCACTAGAGCACATTGATTAAGTAATAATCGGCTATTGGATATCAATTCTGACACGTAGTCATAAGAGAAAACCAGCTACATTTCCCTTAATGCAGAAACGGATCTTTAATATGCACTTTCCCACAGACAAGAACGCACATACAACGACTGGTTGTAACGAGAGACAAAAAAAAAACCCAAATCAGTTGATTGGATCCATCGAGGTGGGTTGATCCTGCGACGCAAGCACGTCAATCGAGCACTCCACGGATTGAGCTAAATCCCGACCCACCTACTCAACACCTACGATATTTATTAAAACGATTGTCACCATATTCTACTACATTTCATTTCATTTCAACTTAATTTTTTGTGCTTATACCTAATTAATGTTTAAGCACGCTATCCTGGGCACACACCTCAGCTATCTGGGTTGTCTGCCCAGGACAGTGGGTTAGTAAGGTCAGTTGTAGTGTAGTTCGTCCAGAATGAAACGCACTTCTTTCCTTCATCCAGACTTATATTTTTTTTTAAAGAATCACCTAATATATAGGAACAAAATAAATGAAAAAGAAATACAGTATAGATAAATAAAATGCTTGCAGTAAAAAACTTAATTTGTAATATATAAGAATAAAATAAATTGCATGTGTATAAGAAGAAATTGTAAATACACGAATTATTAATCAATCAATCAGTCAATCAATCAATAATTTTATTCAAATTATTTTATACTTTCAGACCTTATTACAATCTTTGTATTAGGAACAGTTTTTCTTTCAGTGCACGTGTGTATATAAGAAATAATGTATAAATTAAATACAGGCACAACAAGAGATAAATATGTTGAGGAATAACATACACGTACACAAGAAATAATGTATATCTGGATAAAATACACATACACCATTGTCATAATATAAAGAGGAATAAAACGCATGTGTATCAAGAAATGAATACACAGATCAATAAAATACACGTACAACAAGAATGAATACACAGATCAATAAAATACACGTACAACAAGAATGAATACACAGATGAATAAAATACACGTACAAGAAATAATAAACTAGATCAAGAAATAATATGTAGATACATAGGAAAATGTAATGTGTATTGTTAATAAACTCATTAGCTGGATAATTAATGTCAAGGTTTTTGGGTTTTTTTTTTAATTGTGACTTATTTGTGTATCACTTTGAAACAATGCCCAGGTTTATGCCAAAAATATGTATTAAATAATATACCCAATCTGCGTGGTTATGTGATATTTATATAAATGTGGCAATTCATGGAATAATAGCATTTACTTTAAAAAAAAAAAAAAAAAACAGAGAGAGAAAAAAAACACACACAAAGCTAAGCAAAAAGCATAATAATAATAATAATAAACACAAAAACAAACAAACAAACAAAAAACCAAACAAACAAAAACATTCCCTGATATATGCCGGGGGACAATTTAAATAAAAGAAATGCTCCGTATAAATACTCACCAATGCTTTTTCTTTGATCTTCAGCTCTGGGCGCCATACATGTCCCAGTGAACTGATTACATACACAGCACCTGTCTGCACAAAGACTATCGCAGTTCTCCCCGTAGAGCCCCTCCACGCACCCACTACATCTTCCAGAGTGTTGGTCACAAACAGAACAATTGTCTTCACACTTCTGTTCACAGTAGTTTCCTCTCCACCCACCAACACATCCATCCACGCAGGTTAGTCCTGGATCCATATGACACCCTGATTTCCCACAATTCTTACTGCAGACCTTAGAACAAGTGGCGCCATAGAAAGAAGGTTTGCAGCCATGTGTACAGGTGCCGTTGTCCTGGAGACAGTTATCTGTGAGACAGTTAATAGGGCACCTTTCAGAGCAGTCGTTTCCATAGTAACCAGACCTACATAATTTTAAACACCTGCCAGATGTTTGGTCGCATGGTCCCTGGCAATACACAGGGCAGTCTTTTGTACAGTGGTCTCCCATTTTACCACTGGTGCATTCAGCACTACACAGAGCATTACCAAACGCATCCCTCTGACAATGCACAGACTCGCAGGTACCATTACAAGTATAGTTACAGAAAGGACCGTACACACCGGGCCTGCTGCAACCCTCTTTACATTTACCCATTGGGCTGTCACAGGAGTTGTCAAGACACATCCCATGACACTTTATGTCACACTTCTCTCCAGAGTAACCTAGAAGACAACCATCTGCACACGATCCGTTAGTTTGGTGACAACGTTTGTTAAAACAGTTGGTGCTGCAGGTTTTTGAGCACTTGTCTCCATAGAAACCATCCTTACATCCTTCAGAACACGTGCCATCTTGTTGACAAGATGCACTCCTACATGATGTGGGACAGGATTCAGTGCAGTAAGTACCAGAATATCCTTCTGCACATTGATAGCATTGTCCAGTAGACCTGTCACATCTGTTGCATTTAGTTTGACATTGTGGACAATAGTTTTCAAATGTCCCTTTTGTCTTGTCTTCTACTGTTGCTTCCTCACACGGACGACACGGTGCGTATGGATACTGAGTTCTGAAGTATCCTTCTACACAGTCAGTGTCTGAAAACAGATGAAATATCCTTATGAAAATGTTTATGCATGTACAATCATGAAGTGGGCGGAGTTTACATCTGGCTTTACAAATCTGTTATTTGACTTTACAAATCTGTTATTTGACTTTACAATGTATACATTCAATCCTGAATTATATTGAGTTGACATTTGGCTTTACAAATCTGTTATTTGACTTTACAATGTATACATTCAATCCTGAATTATATTGAGTTGACATTTGGCTTTACAAATCTGTTATTTGACTTTACAATGTATACATTCAATCCTCAATGTATACATTCAATCCTGAATTATACTGAGTTGACATTTGGCTTTCCAAATCTGTTATTATGACTTTACAATGTATACATTCAGTCGTGAATTATATTGAGTTCACATTTGGCTTTACAAATCTGTTATTTGACTTTACAGTGCGTGTAGCTGTTTGAATTTGAAAGAACAATTGAAACTACAATTGATATTACAAGAAACGTTATATTTGATTTTACGACAGTCATACTTATCTTCTTTTCTTTCTTTTTCGACAATACATAAATACTATTTTACATTGCGATTATGTTTACTGTTGCATTATTAAACAATTAAGCAATACCTGTACAAATACCACACGTCTTCATGCAGTGCATTTTAAGAAATGAACCAGAACAGTACTTGTACAAACACAACGGTGGAACTCTGTCTGTACAGGTAAAAGTCACTCCTGAAAGATTACAAGTTGCTAATATCACAAAGGGCATTGCTATAGTTAACTGTCTCATTTGTAACAAAGATTTATGTTAATAAGTCGAGTGTTTGCTTGAGGTGCTTCATATTAAGGACCTAAAAAAGCGGACGTCACTATATTCTTCCAAACGGGCAGTTAATATTAACGAATTTCTTCTAGGAAGTTGCACCTTTAGCCTCCTCTATTAAAATAAACCCTTCCTTCCACCTGTAATGCTGTAAAACTCTTGGTACACTTTCTATAAACTGAAATACCCGGACATATCTCTGAGACCAGTGACATTAAAACTCAGATCAAGTTTTTCGCTTAAGGCACCACACCACCATTTGTCGTGTCATTACTTTTGTCTTGGCTTAATATAGTCCGCTTCTTTTGATATGCTTTTTAAAATATTTTGTGATGATTAAGCATAGGTTGGCCTGTGCAGTATTTAAATAACCCATTGGTTTAAAATTACTTGTTATATGTAGTACTAACTTGTAACAACTGCGTAAGTGGTATAGTGTCACTTGTATAACAGCAACACGAGGCGGTGATGGCTGCCAATTCAAAAAATTCGTGGTCAACCTATGTTGATTTGTTACACAGTATTTCTCAGTTTAGAGCCCTCCCTAAAATTAGTGGCCATATGACCCTCTCGATAGTGTTGTATTGTTCATAGAATATTCTGACAGGAATTACATGGAGTAATTAATGATGGTCTGCAACCTTAAAGACCATAGCATCTAAGCCTGAGACTGAATATGCGCAATGAAATGTGTTCTAAAATATGACTCTTACTTTCATGGCTTTTTTTATTTTCATGTATTTATCAGTAGTTTCAAAGAGAAGACAGTGTCCATTCGACGATGATTAATCATTATAAAAAAAATCTATACTGACAGCTCTGTATGCAGTGAATCAACAGGACTGCACGTACCAGAAGACTTAACATGATGCCTCAGGAGGAATTAATTATTACCAGCCTGTCAAAAGACAAACGTTATAAAATGGTCGTTATACAATAAAAACCTCACGGTAACGATTATACACACAAACTGCAAAACACATTTGATTTCAACAATGCATATATAGAATGGAGAAAAAACAACCCATGTTTAATGACGGCGACTCGCCGATCTTAATGTGATCAATTCTTGAATACGTGTTACTGAATGTCTATCCAGCGCATTCATCACGGTCTACCGGCCTCAGTGGCGTCGTGGTTAGGCCATCGGTCTACAGGCTGGTAGGTACTGGGTTCGGATCCCAGTCGACGCATGGGATTTTTAATCCAGATACCTAATCCAAACCCTGAGTGAGTAGGGTAGGTGTAAACCACTTACACCGACCAGTGATCCATAACTGGTTCATCAAAGGCCATGGTTTGTGCTATCCTGCCTGTGGGAATCACAAATAAAAGATCCCTTGCTGCTTGTCGTTAAGCAGTAGCCTATGTGGCGACAGCGGGTTTCCTCTAAAAAAAACAGTGTCAGAATGACATTATGTTTGACGTCCATTAGCCGATGATAAGATAAAAAAATCCATTTGTTCTAGTGGCGTCGTTAAATAAAACAAACTTTACTTTCATCATGGTCTATTTATTCGTGGATATTACGTCGATTATTGTCAGGTTTTTTGTTCCTTCATTTATTTATCACAAGTTTCAAAGAGAAGGTAGTCTGCATTCAATGATGATTATACATTATTACAAAAAAAACATTATACTGACCGTTCTGTATTTAGACAAACATTATAAAATGATCGTTTTACATTCTGTTAAAATCTCCACGTATCGCATTAAACTTTTATAGGAAATGTTTTATTTAACGACGCACTCAACACATTTTTTTTACGGTTATATGGCGTCAGACATATGGTTAAGGACCACACAGATATTGAGGGAGGAAACCCGCTGTCGCTACTTCATGGCCTACTCTTTTCAATTAGTAGCAAGGGATCTTTTATATGCACCATTCCATATACAGGATAGAACATACCACGCCCTTTGATGTACCTGTCGTGGTGCACTAGCTGGAGCGAGAAATAGCCCAATGGGCCCACTGACGGGGATCGATCTCAAACCGACCACGCATGAAGCGAGCGCTGTACCACTGGGCTACGTTATACATTAAATTTTATATAGACAAGATGCAACGCGTGCGTGCTGCCCGACTGTTGCTTCCGCTGTTAGCGTTTATCGCATATTCACCTTTCCTTTTTACTTATTGTCGTGCATATATTCAATTAAGGTTCAAGCATGCTGTCCTGGGCACACGCCTCAGCCATCTGGGCTGTCTTTCCAGGACAGTGGGTTAGTGGTTAGTGAGAGAGAAGGTGTAACGGCCTTACACCTACCCACTGAATCGTTAAAACTCGCTCTGGGTGTGTGCCGGTACCGAGCTGCGAACCCATTACCTACCAGCCTTAAGTCCGATGGCTTAACCAGTCTAGACGCTCTCATTAAAACTAACGTATTTCAATTTTATATTAGCCGGACGACACGACCGCGCCGCATCCAATATACATGAGTCTTAACGGTGGTGTAGGATCTAGCTCAGTCGGTAGAGCATTCACTTTAGGTGATTGGGTTGAAGGATCGAGTCCCGTCAATGGACTCATTATCTGATTGGGTTTCTCCCGTCCCAACTATTGTCCCACGACTGGTATATCAAAGGTTTTGGTAGGTGATGTCCTGTCACGTGCATATAAAAGATCCCTTACTGCCAATTAAAACATGTAGCGGGTTTCCTTCAAGACTATAATTATGTCAGAATTATTTAATATTTGACTTCCAATAACCGAAGAATAATAAAGCATTGTACTCAACGTTTTTAACTTTTTAATTAATTGAATGTAACGTGTGTGATGTATTAAATTAGGCAGTGCAAATTGGTTTTGGCTACTCAGTCCGATAGGAAAGATTACTGAAGTGGAAGGTCGCACGCACGCACGCACGCACACACACACACACACACACACACACACACACACACACACACACACAATATGGATTTGGGTCCCTCCTAGCCTCCACTAGAGGTTGTGCCATCCCACTCCAGATATCGTTCATACGCGCCTGGTATGGGCCAAATTACAATGCTTAAATGTCAGTGCCAAAACCTCATAAAAGCAACAAAAACCCAACAAACAAAGCAACAAACAACAACAAAAAGACATAGCGACAACAAACAATAAACAACAAATAAACTAACAAGCTTCATAAATTCATTATATAGTTACAAGCGCGTAGGGCAAAAACGGACTTTCTAAATTCGGCCGTAAATGCTTTAGGCATCAAGTGTTTGTATTTCCCGTGATGAGTTTAAAGTTTTTGTTTTGTTTAACGACACCACTAAAGCACATTGATTTATTAATCATCAGCTATTAGAGTTTTAGAGTGGAAACCCGCTACCTTTTTCATTATCAGCAAGGGATCTTTTACCTGCACCATCTCAAAGACAGGATAACACATACCACGGCATTTTACCAATTGTGGTGCACTGGTTGGAACTAGAAAACAGACCTAATCAGTTCAATGCATCCACCGAGGTGGTTCGATCGTGCGGCACAAGCAGTTCAAGCGAGCACTCAAACTACTGAGCTAAATCCCTCCCCCTTCCCGGGAAGACTTCACGCATGTAATAATTGTATCCACCAAAACCACCCACACCTCTGTTTCTGCGGGCCTGCTATGGCACTATCAGAGTGTCAGTGAAACAATACTTACAAAATCTTGCTTAATCAATGTTCTAGTTTGGAGAAAATCCACCGTTTCAATTCAGCCAGATCTAGTAAAAAAAACATCGTCCAGACTGACTCATGCGCTTCACTATACCAATCAACTAGTTCGCGAAAGTATATCAATGCGTATTCCTATTATATGACGCATGGGTTGTTCCAAACTCACGGGAAGTAATTAGTTTTGCATATTGACCAAATACACCCAGCACGAAAAATACATCGACTATTGGGTGTAAAACTGTGGTAAATGCCTTATAAAATCAAGTCCACTTCACCTTTAATTCACTGTGCATCGGTAAACAAAAACAAAGTATTGCAGAAGACAGCCAGACATAACATTTTAATCACTGCCCTGATAAACACACACCCCTCCCACCCTTCAATTCTGGAATAACCCAGCGCTTTTCTTAAAACTCACGAAGACTACGTCACGTATTCATACAGTTTCAGTTTCCTTGTTGCGTTTCTATTAAGTATGTCAACATGAGCATGAACCTGAGCCCCGTTCCACGAATCGATCTTAGCACTACTATCGCCGTAAATACCTACCATCGCGACCTTAATTTTTGTCTACGATCGCCAGCCCGTTCCACGACGCGGCGTAGCTTACTATCGTCGTAAATTACAGTGAACATTTACAATTGGTACGAGTAAGTTGTAAGCCTTTAACGTAGCTGTCAAATGGCAGTTAAATGTTGATTTTGTCATTTTCTAAGAAGGATACTACCTTTTTTGTATAAAAAGAGATCTAATATATAGCAAATAAATTTTATAAAACTTGGCGTTCGATGAAAAAACATTCTAGGTTATAGACTTTCACACGAAAATACGGGAGATAACTCATGTCTTATGCATTCTGCAATTATCGCTTAGCAAATAAACTGACAAAGTTACTTCATGGATGTCCGATACCAATGAATACATGTAAGATGTTCCGAAAGGTCGGTAACCAATTCATTATTTAACTAATTCGTACTTCTTTGTAAAGAATATTTTAATCATTAAAGGGGCACGTACGACTACCGTAAGGTTGCTTTGTGGAACGGCTGTAAAGTTTACGGTGCCAGTTGTAAAATTCACCGTAAGTGACTACAATTAACCTTAGCTGCAATTCTTTCGTGGAACGGGGCCCAGATTGATTTATTAATCATCAGCTATTGAATGTCAAACATTTGGTAATTTAGACATATAGAGAGGAAACCCACTACATTTTTCCATTAGTAGCAGGCGATCTTTTATCTACACCATTCCATAGACAGGATAGCACATACCACCGCCTTCGATATACCAGTCGTGGTGCACTGGTTGAAAGTTGTTCCAACAATCAGAGGACAAAATCCAGTCAGTACTTTCTCTGTCATACACGAGCTGAGGAACTGTCTCCCGTGGAAACGACCAGACAGATCTTCTTATTGGTTGAAAGAAAGAAATGTTTTATTTAACGACGCACTCAACACATTTTATTTACGGTTATATGGCGTCAGACATATGGTTAAGGACCACACAGATTTTCAGAGGAAACCCGCTGTCGCCACTTCATGGGCTACTCTTTCCGATTAGCAGCAAGGGATCTTTTATTTGCGCTTCCCACAGGCAGGATAGCACAAACCATGGCCTTTGTTGAACCAGTTATGGATCACTGGTCGATGCAAGTGGTTTACACCTACCCATTGACCCTTGCGGAGCACTCACACAGGGTTTGGAGTCGGTATCTGGATTAAAAATCCCATGCCTCGACTGGGATCCGAACCCAGTACCTACCAGCCTGTTGACCGGTGGCCTAATCGTATTCGTTGAAGACAAATGATTGATATGAATATTCATTATCTTTTATAAATAAAGGTGGGGTAATGTTGCACTATGCAGCATCATAGGTGAATATGCATTATGTTTTCTGAATAAGGAGGTGGGGGTTGCACTATATATATATATATATATATATATATATATATATATACACTAACACACACACACACACACACACACACACACACACACAAACACACACACAGACATGAGTTGGGCCCCTTCTAGCCTCCACAAGAGGTTGTACCACCCCACTCCAGATATCGTTCCTACGCGCCTGGTATGGGCCGAATTACAATGCTCAAATGCCAGTGCCACAATCTCATAAAAGCAACAAAAACAAACAACAACAGCGACAACAAACCCTCAACAAAAAATAAACAAATAGGCTTCGTAAATTCATTATGTAGTTACAACCGACCTCGGTGGCGCAGTGGTTAAGCCATCGGACTACAGGCTCAGGGCTCAGTGGGTAGGTGTAAGACCACTACACCATCTTCTCTCTCATTAACCACTAAGCAATTAACAACTAACCCACTGTCCTTGAAAGACAACCCACATAGCTGAGGTGTGTTCCCAGGACAGCGTGCTTGAACCTTAATTGGATATTAGCACGAAAATAAGTTGAAATGAAATGTAGTTACACGCGCGTAGGGCAAAAACGGACTTTCTAAATTCGACCGTAAATGCTTTAAGCATTAAGTGTTTGTATTTCCCGGGATGAGTTTAAAGTTTTTGTTTTGTTTAACAACACAACTAGAGCACATCGATTTATTAGTCATCGGCTATTGGAGTCTTAGAGTGGAAACCCGCTACCTTTTCCATTATCAATAAGGGATCTTTTACATGCACCATCTCTCACACATTGGGGCGGGACGTAGCCCAGTGGTAAAGCGCCTACCAGATGTGCGGTCCGTGTGGGATCGATCCCCGTCCGTGGGCCCATTGGGCTATTTCTCGTTCCAGCTAGCGCACCACGACTGGTATATCAAAGGCCGTGGTATATTCTATCTTGTCGGTGGGATGGTGCATATAAAATATCCCTTGCTGCTAATAGAAAAGAGTAGCTCATTTAGTGGCGGGAGTGGGTTTCCTCTATCCATATCTGTGTGGTCCTTAACCATAAGTCCGATGCCATATACCTGTAAATAAAATGTGTTGAGTGCGTCGTTAAATAAAACATATCCTTCCTTCATCTCACAGGCAGGATAGCACATACCCCGGGTTTTTTACCAGTTGTGGTGCACTGGTTGGAACGAGAAGAAACCCAATCAGTTCAATGTATCCACCGAGGTGGTTCGATCGTGCGACACAAGCAGTTCAAGCGAGCACTCAACCGACTGAGCTAACTCCCGCCCCCTTCCCAGGATGACTTCACGCATGTATCCACCAAAAACACCCCCACCAAAGTTTCTGCGAGCCTGCTATGGCACTATCAGAGTGTCAGTGAAACAATACTTACAAAATCTTGCTGAATCAATGCTCTAGTTTGGAGAAAATCCACGTCATAATTCAACCAGACCTAGTAGAAAAACATCGTCCACACTGAATTATGCGCTTCAAAGTAAATCAAATGACCATGTTGGATACCATTCAACTAGCTGAACTTGTTTGTCGTCGCCTAACCTTCAAATATTCTACTTATAAGACGTTAAGTTTCTCTTTCCCGGGATGATGTCACATATTTCTCGGAAATCAGTATTGTTCCAAAACACGCTGAAGGTAATTAGTTTGCATGCCCACTTTATTTAAAGCTTCATGCAGTACTTGGGTTCAGTCTCATAAAATGAATGAATGGAATACCAATTGTACAGTGTTTGCTACCCATCGCTTTTCTTAACGGTCTAGTTATTCACAAAGATTACGTCGCTTATTCTTACAGTTTCTGTTTCCTTGTCGCGTTTCTGTTCAGTATGTGAACATGAGCATGAGCATGAACCTGAACACACACACACACACACACACACACACATATATATATATATATATATATATATATATATATATATATATATATATATATATATATATATATATATATATACTAAATTTTAGTATTCACTAATAACTCATTACTCGGAGTTTCAGGCTCCTCGCCTTCATCAGATGAGTGTTTATAATTGTGACAGTTAAGGTGACGTCACGCTGTGTGTACGCGGCGGTGCGCTCCTGACGTCATGGCACGTCAGTCGTGAGACTCTCGGCTTGTTGCTGTGGCGGCATTTTGATATGAGTTCTGTCCTTTTGTTGAGTAGCTTGTCTCCTTTTTCAAATAGTATTGAGAGCTTCTCCTCGATGCACAGGTTGCATTGTCCCGAGCTGCGTTTCCGTGTGTCCGATTTCCTGACGATTTCCCAATTGATGTGATAGGCGGGTTTTTTTTCGTTTGAGTTCCCCCCAGATGTATTTTGACAGTTCTGTCTCTTTTTCATAGCGTTCATATTTGAAAGATTTAGTGTGGTTGTTAAACCTCTCCTTGAATGTACCTCCAGCAAGACCTATGTATGATCTGACAGTCTTACCAGATGCCACGTTTGCCCGGTATACGAGGGAGCTAGTTTGGCAGTTGCCGTTCAGGGGGCATTCGTTCTTCTGTCTGCAGTTACAAGGCTTTTTTTGTGCGGGATCGGTTGAGCTCTGGGTGATTTTCGTGTTGTGGCTTTTGATTATTGCTCCGAAGTTTTTCATGCAGCTGTAGCTGATTTTCAGGTTGTTTCTGTTGAACAATGTGTGGTACTTGTGATTACTTGGGAAATGCTTGGATATCAATTTGATGAACACGCTACCGACGTTTGTCTTCACATTCTTGCTGAATGGGGGGTTGAACCATGTGATTTTTCTGGGTCTTTTCCTTGTATAAGTTGAGCACTTTTCTTCAATCACCATGGACCATATCCGTTTCGACTATTGCACAAAAAACATTCCTTTACCAACACGAAAGGAATACTTAAAGAGACTGCTTGAGAAAGTGGAAAGTGTAATAAAGCGTATGAGATGGAAAGCTTTCTTCTTTGAAAAGAACAACGATGATAAACGCAACCATGACGACCCAACACCGAACAAAGATAGCAAATTCGGACTTAACTCCAGGAAAACACCCCCACAAATAGAAGGTTTAGCACCCTTCGAAAAGGACATGCTACACATGGTTGAGACCATACAGTTCAAGAATGCATATGACCAGTTCCAGAACACCATGAAAGAGGGACATAAGGCATATAAACAACTCCAAAAAAAGTGTTTGTACCTGCAGACAAGACTAGAAACTTCTACAAGTTAGAAGTGGACACTTATGACAAAATGCTAACAGAAAACATTACAACGAAGTACAAACATGCAGACGACCAAACAATCGAAGATATCAACACAGAGTTCGAGTACGTCAGCAATGCCCTAGGAATACGTGACAGAATAGACAAGATGGCAGAGACCCGAGCATTCATCACCTTGAAAGATCATAAGGACAATTTTGCCACTAATCCAAGTTGCAGACTCATCAATCCAGCAAAAAGCGAAATCGGTAGGATCAGCAAAATTATGTTAGACCGAATAAACAGTGAAACACGACTCAAGACGCAAATGAACCAATGGAGAAACACTTTCCGCTGTACTTGAATGGTTCTCAGCTCTGCATGATAAAAAAGAACTATCCTTCCTCGTATTCGACATTGTGGACTTCTACCCTTCCATAACACCTGAACTACTCGACAAGGCATTGAAATGGGCGAAGAAATATACAGTCATCCCAGATATAGAATACACAACTATCATGCATGCAAGAAAATCACTACTTTTTGACAACAAAGAACAGCCATGGGTGAAAAAATTACACTCCCAATGCATTCGACGTCACCCATGGGCGGATATATGGAGCGAAGTGGTGTGCGAACTAGTAGGACTCCTCATCCTACACACAATTCAAACAATACCTCCGACATGACGTCGGACTGTACAGAGATGGACGGTTCTAGCAGTTCTACGCAGAAGTTCAGGAAGCCAAGCAGACAGAAATGAGGAAATGCTCATCAAAATATTCAAAGATCTTGGCCTAAAGATCACCATCCAGACCAACCTGAAAAATAGTCCAACTATCTGGACATCACCCTGAACCTTGAAACTGACTCCCACAAACCCTACAGGAAACCCAACACACGAACCCGTTTACATCAACGTCAGCTCAAACCACCCACCCGCAATCACGAAGCAAATACCAAATCAATCGGCAAACGAAATTTCCCTTCTGTCTTTCCCATGAAGACTACTTCGCGGAAGCTGCACTAGGGGGTACAACAAAGCGCTGAGGGCAAGTGGCTACACAGTAAACATCCAATACGACCCGCCTAAACATAGAGAACAACCAGACACAAAGAAAAGGAAAAGACCCAGAAAAAATCACATGGTTCAACCCCCCATTCAGCAAAGAATGTGAAGACAAACGTCGGTAGCGTGTTCATCAAATTGATATCCAAGCATTTCCCCAAGTAATCACAAGTACCACACATTGTTCAACAGAAACAACCTGAAAATCAGCTACAGCTGCATGAAAAACTTCGGAGCAATAATCAAAAGCCACAACACGAAAAAATCACCCAGAGCTCAACCGATCCCGCACAAAAAAAGCCTTGTAACTGCAGACAGAAGAACGAATGCCCCCTGAACGGCAACTGCCAAACTAGCTCCCTCGTATACCGGGCAAACGTTGGCATCTGGTAAGACTGTCAGATCATACATAGGTCTTGCTGGAGGTACATTCAAGGAGAGGTTTTACAACCACACTAAATCTTTCAAATATGAACGCTATGAAAAAGAGACAGAACTGTCAAAATACATCTGGGAACTCAAACGAAAAAAAAAAACCGCCTATCACATCAATGGGAAATCGTCAGGAAATCGGACATACGGAAACGCAGCTCGGGACAAATGCAACCTGTGCATCGAGGAGAAGCTCTCAATACTATTTGAAAAAGGAGACAAGCTACTCAACAAAAGGACAGAAATCATATCAAAATGCCGCCACAGCAACAAGCCGAGAGTCTCACGACTGACGTGCCATGACGTCAGGAGCGCACCCGCCGCGTACACACACAGCGTGTTTTACACAGCGTGACGTCACCTTAACTGTCACAATTATAAACACTCATCTGATGAAGGCGAGGAGCCTGAAACTCCGAGTAAATGAGTTATTAGTGAATACTAAAAATTTAGTGTACCTGCTCCACTACATTGTGTTGAGCACTTTATGTCCAATAGTGGATAACAAATATATTACTATATATATATATATATATATATATATATATATATATGATATATAATTATATATATATATATAGATTATATATATAATGATACGCACACGATCAAATGGCATTCACGTTGAATAGTATCGCCACACATATTCGTACGACATGAAAATGTTGGTGTTGGGGGGGGGGGGAGGGGTGCAGTTAGGGGGGGGGTGAGATTAAAATTCTCAAATTCTGGAAAAACGATAGAGATATTTGGACAAAACGACTTTTTTTTTGTTAAATGAACGTCACAAAAATGTAACTAGTCCATAGAGTGGAAGTCCTCCTACAGGCAGGGCATGAAAAAGTTCAAGTTAAAGTTTGTTTTGTTTAACGACACCACTAGAGAGCATTGATTTAATAATAATCGGCTATTGAATGTCAAACATTTGGTAATTTTGATATATAGAGAGGAAACCCGCTACATTTTTCCATTAGTAGCAGGGGATCTTTTATATACACCATTCCATAGACAGGATAGCACACACCCCTACGCCTTTGATATACCAGTCGTGGTGCACTGGTTGAAAGTTGTTCCAGCAATAAAATGACAAAATCTGACGAGCTGGGGAACGGTCTCCCGTGGAAACAACCAGACAGATCTTCTTATTAGTTGAAGAGAAATAATTGATATGAATATTCATTATTTTTTTTATAAATAAGGGTGGGGGATCTTGCACTATGCAATATCACTATGATCGGTGATATGAATATTCATTATGTGTTTTAATAAGGAGGTGGTGGGTCACACACACACAACACACACACACACACACACACACACACACACAGAGCGAGGAGAGAGAGAGAGAGAGAGAGAGAGATAGAGACAGACAGAGAGATATATATATATATATATATATATATATATATATATATATATATATATATATTTACGAAGTTTACATGCAAAAGGCGATATATCCATTTGTTCAATCTTATGAAAAAGTAACCCTTTCTTCTGTTTTGCTTAATTGATTTATGAATGCAAAGGTATGATATTATAACATGTATGGATACAATTACCATGTAGACCAGTTTTCACCAATCTATCTAATTTACCCCTGCGCGTGCTGTATCCTCACCGTGGTGCAGGGGTGTAACATTCTCTTTGATAATGGCCAATACAGCACAAATCCCCTTGTTTTCTTAGAGATAAAATTGAAATTTTGAGTAAAAGTCAGTATCTATCTGTGATATTTGTATTTTTGCACAGTTCTTTACACTGTTTTTATTTAAATCTTGAAATTTTATATTGATGTTGATTATCACTTTATTTGTTTTCATTACCATAGTTTGACACCGAATAGCCGATGTATTTTTCGTGCTGGGGTGTCGTTAAACATTCATTCATTCATTCATTCTGTCTTATTTACTGATAAATATAATTATATTAATATATTTTGTTTGAAAACGCGATACATCCCTATTTTCTACAAAGCCAGACATACATTAACAAAAATATTGCTAAATCATGAAGATATTAAAATAAAATAAGAAAATAGTATTACACTTAACATTATATTACCTAAACAGTGTTTGGAGAAGAAACAATCTATATAAGAAAACAAGCAGAGATATTCCTTTCTGAGCCGTAACATGGAAAAACCTACAACTTAGCAAACAAAAAAAAACCCCAAAACCCCCCAAAAAACAAAAACAAACATTTTCTTATTTTTTTGGTAAATAACAGGAAATAACCTTATAGAACTAAATCTCGAGTATTTGGGCTGTATTTATTTAACTTTCTGTTTGCCCAGTATTTTGTGTTATATATTCCGATTTAAAGAAAATAATAATTTAAAGCGATGTTTTTTTGTTTTGTTTTGGGTTTGTTTTTGTTTTTTTGTTAAAAATAAATATGCAGATCCCATACATGAATGTAATACTAATTAGTAACAGATATGAAATTTAGCGAACTACAACATTTTGCATCTTTTTTTTTCTTCAAATTCCTGTTACATATTGCACCTCACCCCACTTTATTCAGATTCCTCTATCCACCATAGAGGAATCTCATATTTTGTTGGTGTCGTACTGTCGAACAATATCGTTTCATTCTTCGGTTGGTAGAGGGCATGTTGTATCCTGGTACTTGGGGCGGACAAAGCGTCGGACAATATCGTTTCATTCTTCGGTTGGTAGATGGCATGTTGTATCCTGGTACTTGGGGCGGACAAAGGGTCGAACAATATCGTTTCATTCTTCGGTTGGCAGATGGCATGTTGTATCCTGGTACTTGGGGCGGACAAAGGGTCGAATAATATTGTTTCATTCTTCGGTTGGTAGATGGCATGTTGTATCCTGGTACTTGGGGCGGACAAAGAGTCGAACAATATCGCTTAATTCTTCGGTTGGTAGATGGCATGTTGTATCCTGGTACTTGGGGCGGACAAAGGGTCGTATTGGTTTTATACAGGTAGTTTTGTTTCTGTTCTTCTCGCTGTTCCATTCAAGCGGGACGGCCCGCTATTGCAGTTCCGCTCGCAAAGCAGACAACATTAGCGAGAAATACTTAAGTTTTTAATGAAATAACTCCAATATCAATATTCAGTTAAGTATTTAC
>NC_054705.1:36454123-36463918 GCF_016097555.1 Gigantopelta aegis | reverse complement strand
CTGGCTGAATTATAAACGGGTGGATTTTCCCCAAACTATGAACATTGATTAAGCAAGATGTTGTAAGCATTGTTTCACTGTCTATCTGATAGTGCCATAGCAGGCCCGTAGAAACTTTGGTGGGGACGTTTTTGGTGGATACATGCGTGAATTCATCCCGGGAAAGGGGCGGGATTTAGCCCAGTAGGTTGAGTGCTCGCTTGAACTGTTTGTGTCGCACGATCGAACCACCTCGGTGGATACATTGAACTGATTGAGTTTCTTCTCGTTCCAACCAGTGCACCACAACTGGTAAAAGGCCGGGGTATGTGCTATCCTGTCTGTGAGATGAAGGAAGGAAGGAGATGTTTTATTTAACGACGCACTCAACACATTTTATTTACGGTTATATGGCGTCGGACTTAAGGCCCACACAGATATGGAGAGAGGAAACCCGCTCCCGCCACTACATGAGCTACTCTTTTCGATTAACAGCAAGGGATTTTTTTATATGCACCATCCCACAGACAGTATAGCACATACCACGGCCTTTGGTATACCAGTCGTGGTGCACTGGCTGGAACGAGAAATATTGCAATGGGCCCACCGACGGGGATCGATCCCACACGGACCGCACATCTGGTGGGAGCTTTACGACTGGGCTACGTCCCGCCCCAATGTCTGAGAGATGGTGCATGTAAAAGATCCCTTGTTAATAAAGGAAAAAAGGTAGCGGGTTTCCACTCTAAGACTCCAATAGCCGATGACTAATAAATCGATGTGCTCTAGTGGTGTCGTTAAACAAAACAAACACTTTAAACTCATCCCGGGAAATACAAACACTTGATGTGTAAAGCATTTACAGTCAAATGTAGAAAGTCCGTTTTTGCCCTACGCGCGTGTAACTACATTTCATTTCAACTTATTTTCGTGCTAATATCCAATTGAGGTTCAAGCACGCTGTCCTGGGAACACACCTCAGCTATGTGGGCTGTCTTTCAAGGACAGTGGATTAGTTGTTAGTTGGTTAGTGGTTAATGAGAGAGAAGATGGTGTATTGGTCTTACACCTACTCACTGAGCCCTTAAGAATTCACTCTGGGTTGGAGCCGGTACGGGACTGCGAAACAAGTACCTACCAGCCTGTAGTCCGATGGCTTAACCACTGCGCCACCGAGGCCGGTTGTAACTACATAATGAATTTACGAAGCCTATTTGTTTATTTGTTGTTGAGGGTTTGTTGTCGCTGTTGTTGTTGTTTGTTTTTGTTTTTTGTGGAGGTTTTTTTTGGTTGCTTTTATGAGATTGTGGCACTGGCATTTAAGCATTGTAATTCGGGCCATACCAGGTGCGGAAGAACGATATCTGGAGTGGGTTGGTACAACCACTAGTGGAGGCTAGGAGGGGCCCAAATCATGTGTGTGTGTGTGTGTGTGTGTGTCTGTGTGTGAGTGCAACCCCCACCTCCTTATTTAGAAAACATAATGAATATTCACCTATGATGCTGCATTGTGCAACATTACCCCACCCTTATTTATAAAAGATAATGCATATTCATATCAATCATTTGTCTTCAACCAATAAGAAGATCTGTCTGGTCGTTTCCACGGGAGACAGTTCTCCAGCTCGGGTATGAGAGAGAATGTACTGACTGGATTTTGTCATCTTGTTGTTGGAACAACTTTCAACCAGTGCACCACGACTGGTATATCAAAGGCGGTGGTATGTGCTATCCTGTCTATGGAATGGTGTATATAAAAGATCCCCTGCTACTAATGGCAAAATGTCTAAATTACCAAATGTTTGACATTCAACAGCCGATGATTAATAAATCAATGCGCTCTAGTGGTGTCGTTAAAAAAACAAAACACTTTAACTTGAACCTTTTCATACCCGGCCCGACTTGCACTCCATGGACTAGTTAAATGTGTGTGAAACTCGCTCGGGCAATACAAGAATCCTGACACTTGTAAAATCAGTAGGACAAGCAAACTGATAGTAATCTCTATTTATGGTTCAGGGTCATGCTCATGCTGACATACTGAATAGAAATGTAACAAGGGAACAGAAACTGTATATTCATAGTGACGTAGTCTTCGTGAGTGTTAAAAAAGCGCTGGGTTATTCCAGAATTGAATTGAAAGGTGGGAGGGGTTTGTGTTTATCATGGCAATGATTAAAATGTTATGTCTGGTTGTCTTCTGCAATACTATGTTTTTGTTTACCTATGCACAATGAATTAAAAGTGAAGTATTCGGAATTAGGACTTGATTTTATAAGGCCGTTACCATAATTTCACACCCAATAGTCGATGTATTTGTTTGTGTGTGTGCATGCAAAACTAACCTCCCGCGGGTTTGGAACAACCCATACTGATTACCTAGAAATGTGCGAAATCATCCCGTCAAGTACAAATGCATTTGTGTACGTCTTATAAATAGAATAGTAAAAGGTTAGAGGTCATTTTCCTACGCAACGACAAACACGAGGCATAGTTCAGCCAGCTAAGAGTACGCTAATGTTCGCGAACTAGTTGATTGGTGCACATTTGCTTTACTGTGAAGCGCATACGTTAATCTGGACTAATTGATTGGTGCTAATGGTCTGATTGGTCGGTATGCAACCACCCACACTGATTACTCAGAAATCATCCAGGGAAATATTAACGCATTATGTCCGTCATATGATAGGAATATTAAAAGGTTAGACATTTTGCTAGCAACGACAAACACAAGCCCAAAGTTCAGCCAGCTAACATTACGCTAACGTTCGCGAACTAGTTGACTGGTACCCATTTGATTTACCGTGAAGCGCATACGTTAATCTGGACGATGGTTTTCTACTAGATCTGGCTGAATTGAAACGATGGATTTTCCCCAAACTAGAACATTGATTAAGCAAGATTTTGTAAGTATTGTTTCACTGACACTCTGATAGTGCCATAGAAGCCCCGCAGAAACCGAGGTGGGGGTGTTTTTGGTGGATACAATTATTACATGCGTGAAGTCATCCCGGGAAATACAAATGATGTGCTATAGTGGTGCCATTAAACAAAACAAAAACTTTAAACTCATCCCGGGAAATACAATCACTTGATGCCTAAAGCATTTAGGGCCGAATTTAGAAAGTCCGTTTTTGTCCTTCGCGCGTGTAACGTTAATCTGGACGATGGTTTTCTACTACTAAATTGAAACGGTGGTTTTTCCCCAAACTAGAACATTGATTAAGCAATATTTTGTAAGTATTGTTTCACTGACGCTCTCATAGTACCATAGCAGGCCCGCAGAGACGAGGTGGGGGCATAGTTTGGTGGTGGGTATATTTTGGGCTGTTACACCGGGAAGGGGGAGGATTTAGCTCAGTCGATTGAGTGCTCGCTTGATCTGCTTGTGTCGCACGATCGAACCACCTCGGTGGATCCATTGAACTGATTGGGGTTTTTTCTAGTTCCAACCAGTGCACCACATCTGGTAAAATGCCGTGGTATGTGCTATCCTGTCTTTGAGATGTATTAAAGATTCATTGCTGATAATGAAAAAAGATAGCGGGTTTCTACTCTAAGACTCTTATAGCCGATAATTAATAAATCAATGTGCTTTAGTGGTGTAGTTAAAAAAACCGAAAACTTTAAACTCATCCCGGGAAATACAAACGATTCATGCCTAAAGCATTTACGGCAGAATTTAGAAAGTCCGTTTTTGTCCTACGCGCGTGTAACTATATAATGAATTTACGAAGCCATTAGTTTATTTGTTGTTAGGTTTTTGTTGTCGCTATTGTTGTTGTTTGTTGCTTTGTTTGTTGGGTTTTTGTTGCTTTTATGCGTTTTTGACACTGACATTATAACATTGTAATTCGGCCCACACCAGACGCGTAGGAACGATATCTGAAGAGGGGTGGCACAACCTCTAGTGGAGGCTAGGAGGGGCCCACATTTTCTCTCTCTCTCTCTCTCTCTCTCTCTCTCTCTCTCTCTCTCTCTCTCTCTCTCTCTCTCTGTGTGTGTGTGTGTGTGTGTGTGTGTGTGTGCGCGCGCATGTTGCATTCAATTAATTAAAAAGTTGTAGCAGTTGAGTACATTCGTTTATTATTCATTGGCTATTGGAAGTCAAATATTAGATAATTCTGACATAATTGTAGTCTTGAAGGAAACCCGCTACATGTTTTAGTTGGTAGCAAGGGATATTTCATATGCACTTTACAGGACAACACCTACCAAAACCTTTGATATACCAGTCGTGGAACACTAGTTAGGACGGGAGAAACCCAACCAGATAATGAGTCCATTGACGGGATTCGATCCTTCAACCCAAGCACCTCAAGTGAGTGCTCTACCGACTGAGCTAGATCCTACACCACTGTGTTAAGACTCATGTAAACTGGATGCGGCGCGTGCGTGTGGTCCGGCTAATATGAAATAGAAATACATTAGTTTCAATGAGAGCGCCTAGACTGGTTACGCCATCGGACTTAAGGCTGGTAGGTAATGGGTTCGCAGCTCGGTACTGGCACACACCCAGAGCGAGTTTTAACGATTCATTGGGTAGGTGTAAGACCGTGACACCTTCTTCTCTCTCACTAACCACTAACCCACTGTCCTGGACAGACAGCCCAGATAGCTGAGGCGTGTGCCCAGGACAGCATGCTTGAACCGTAATTGGATATAGGCACGAAAATAAGTAAAAAGGAAAGGAAAGGTGAATATGCGATAAACGCTGGCCACTGAAGCAACAGTCGTGCAGCACGCACGCATTGCATCTTGTCTATATACAATTTAATGTATAAAAGGGGCGATACGTAGCCCAGTGGTAAAGCGTTCGCTTGATGCGTGGTCGGTTTGAGATCGATCCCCGTCAGTGGGCCCATTGGACTATTTCTCGCACCAACCTGTACACCACGACTGGCACATCAGTGCCGTGGTATGTGCTATCCTGTCTATGGAATGGTGCATATAAAAGATCCCTTGCTACTAATCGAAAAGAGTAGCCCATGAAGTGACGACAGCGGATTTCCACCCTCAATATCTGTGTGGTCCTTAATCATATGTCCGACGCTATATAACCGTAAAAAATGTGTTGAGTGCGTCGTTAAATAAGCATTATACAATTATCGTTTTAAATTTTGTTAAAATCTCCACGTATCGCATTAACCGTTTATAGGAAATGTTTTGTCTTCATACAGAACGGTCAGTATACTTTGTTTTGTAATAATGTATAATCATCATCGAATGCAGACTACCTTCTCTTTGAAACTTGTGATAAATAAATGAAGGAAAATCCTAAAGACGTAAAACTGACAATAACCGACGTAATATCCACGAATAAATAGACCGTGCGCTGGATAGACATTCAGTCTTCAAGAATTAATCACATTAAGAGTCGCCGTCATTAAACATGGATTTTTTTCTCCATTCTATATATGCATTGTTGAATTCAAATGTGTTTTGCAGGTGTGTACAATCGTTACTGTGAGATTTTTATTCCTCAGAAATGAGAAGTCTTCCCGGGAAATAGGAACCTCGGTTAGATAAACTTTTTGACAGACTGTATAACAATCATTTTATAACGTTTGTTTTTTGACAGGCTGGTAGTAATTAATTCCTCCTGAGACATCATGTTAAGTCTTCTGGTACTTGCAGTCCTGTTGCTTCTCTGCATACAGAACGGTCGGTATAGTTTAAATATAATATAATATCATCACCGAATGGACACTGTCTTGTCTTTGAAACTACTGATAAATAAATGAAAAATTAAAAAACCCATGAAAGTAAGAGTCAGATTTTAGAACAAATTTCATTGCGCATATTCAGTTTCAGTCTTAGATGCTATGGTCTTTAAGGTTGCAGACCATCATTAATTACTCCATGCAATTTCTGTGATAATATTCTTTGAAAAATACACTATCGAGAGGGTCATATGCAATCTAATTAGAATTAGCTCCACTATTACATGTGGATCTAACAGCAGCTCGTTGGAGCTCATGTCCAGTTGACCTTTCATTCGACCAATCATAACCTTTCTTGCGAAATCATGCCAGTGATTTCAAAAGAATTTGAAAACATTCGGGATTATGCCGAGAGTATACAAAATGATTCGGGTGAATTACGACGTATGCCGGAAACTAATTGCAATATAAAATGTTATATAAAATTAGTTTCAAGACGAAAACCCCCCCAAAAAACCGTGATGGTATAGCCATAAAATCTCTTTATACTAGTATACAATCCAGAGTTTGTTACTGCACCCCCCTGGGGTTTTTTCAATGTTGAAATAGACCAACAAGTTCGCCTATTGCATAAATAGTCTCGCCCGATATTTTTAGAATTTGTATGTTCCCGAATAACGCTATAAAAGGCGAAGTGTAATTGGTCGATATTTAAATTGTTATTTATAGATGAAATGTCACCTGGACATGGGAGTCTACGCAATGCTGTTAGATCTACTGGTAGACCCAGTATAGCTACTTTTAATCAGATTGGATCATGTGACTACTAATTTTAGGGAGTGCTCTAAACTGAGAAATATTGTCGACCACGATTTGTTTTAATCAGCAACCATCAGGCCAAAACACCGCTTCGTGTTGCTGTTTTACAAGTGACACTATACCACTTGCGTAGTTGTTATCAGTTAGTACTACATATAACAAGTAATTTTAAACCAATGGGTTATTTAAATACTGCACAGGCCAACCTATGCTTAATCATCACAAAAAGATTTTAAAAAGCATATACATTTTTTGTAGTTTTTTTGTTTTTTTTTATGAAGAACTATACTGACACACAATGAAAACGCAAAACAGATATTTTTCAATATTTTGTTGTGATTAATCAAACATATATTTATTGGACTTAAAATGACAATTGATGAGAGGAAGCCATTGATTGGTACTTTTGTCTGGGTTTTAATCCTGGTTTTGTTCTTGTTACACATACAATAGCAGAAGCACACAAAATGGTGTGAAATGCGTTCACTACATGCTCAATCATGCTGCATGCAATGCACGTGAAATGCCAGCATGTGGACACATAAAAGTCACGTAACAGTGTCATATTCCTCGTCACATTAAGAATGCCATGACTCAGAGAAGAACAAAGTGAGCGAGCGTTGGGCATGGTTTAAGGGAGGTACTTCGCAAAGCCAAGTTGCTAGGACCTTTCAGAATCCATCCATCAACTATTGGACAACTTGTTGAACGTCATCAACAGACCAGGAGTGTCCGTGATCGACCTCGACCCGGTCAACGTCCCGTTACGACCCCACGCTAAGATCAACAGATTCTACGACACCACCTTCGTGACCGGTTCAGAACTGCGACGATGACAGCAAGCAACACGATAGGACGTCAAGGAAGGCCTATCTATCCGATGAGGGTCATCCGTCGACTCAGAATGGCTGGACTCAGATGCAGATGCCCGTACAACGGCGACATCATGACACCGCGACATCGTGCTGCGAGACTACAGTTTCTCTGTCTCCTTTGCCGATGGAAGAGCACGTGTGTACAGGAGTGATCTCATCATTGTCCATGATGCCCTTACAGCCCAGCGTTATGTTGACGTTATTCTAAGAGCAGTTCTCCAGCCACTTTTGCGCTGTCACTGAGGACCAGGAAGTCCCTTCTGTTTCAATAAGACAATGCCCGTCCACATACTGCAATAATTACCCAGGCATTCCTGCAACAAGCCGGTATCACCGTTATGAACTAGCCCGCCGTTTCACCGGATTTGAACCCAACTGAACACATGTGGGATGCGTTAGGACGTCGTGTACGTCACCGCCAGCCACCACCGCGTAACATCGCTGAGCTTGCACAGGCGCTGCAGGAGGAGTGGAGGAACATTCCTGTGGCTTATTTGAGATGTTTGTGCCAATCCTTTCCCCATCGTCTTCACGCATGCCCACGGGCCAATGGTGGAGACACCAGATACTGACCTTGATGGGGGGGGGGGGGGTTGAACTTTTCGATTACAAATGCAACTCGATTACTGATGATAACTGGCCATGTTTCCATGTGAATGTATCTCATGAATACCAGTCATTAATGTCATATTACATTATCCATCAATTAATTAATAGTTTGTCGTTATTTGCAATGAAAAGTTGTTTTTGCGTTTTCATTGTGTTTCAGTATATTTCTTGAAGCGGACTATATTAAGCCAACACAAAAAGTAACGACATGACAAATGGTGGTGTGGTGCCTTAAGCGAAACACTTGATCTGGATTGTTTTATGTCACTGGTCTCAGATACATGTCCGGGTATTTCAATTTATACAAAGTGTACGAAGAGTCTTTTACAGCATTACAGGTGGAAGGGGTTTTGTTTAATAGAGGAGGCTAAAGGTGCAACTTCCTAGAAGAAATTCATTAATACTAACTGCCTCCTTAGAACAATATAGTGACGTCCACTTTTTTAGGTTCTTAATATGAAGCACCCCAAGGAAGCACTCAACCGTCTAAGCTAAATCTCTGTTTCAAATGAGACAGTTAACTATAGCAATGCCCTTTGTGATATTAGCACCTTGTAATCTTTCAGGAGTGACTTTCACCTGTACAGACAGAGGTGGATCTTTGTGTTTGTACAAGGACTGTTCTGGTTCACATCTTAAAATGCACTGCATGAAGACGTGTGGTATTTGTACAGGTATTGGTTAATTGTTTAACAGTGCAACAGTAAACATAATCGCAATGTGAAATATCATTTATGTATTGTCGAAAAAAAAAAGAGAAAAAAAAAGAGATAAGTATGACTGTCGTAAAATCAAATATAACGTTTCTTGTAATATCAACTGTAGTTTCAATTGTTCTTTCAAATTCAAACAGCTACACGCACTGTTAAGTCAAATAACAGATTTGTAAAGCCAAATGTGAACTCAATATAATTCACGACTGAATGTATACATTGTTTGTAATGGAATATAACTTTTCTTGTAATATTAACTATAGTTTTCAACTGTTCCAATATATGAGTGAAAACGTCGGTGTCTCTGGTTTTCGTTAGTATACCATTAACATCATAAGGAGAAGTCTGAACATACAAACCCAGTACTGCAGCATTTAAAAGCAAGATAAAGACTGTTCATGTAAAAAGCTAAAAGTTAAAAGGGTAATTATATCATGGGATAAGCTGGCTGGAAGCAGTAACACAATAACAGTTGGTTAATGTTTGAGTCATACTCATGGAGTCCCTTGGGCCACGGTAAGTGTATTCAAGCGATGCATCCAAAATCATTCAGCACTGTTCAATTTAGTTTTGTCAAGATCGGCATTCCATTTTGAAATTATAATCGTGTCCTGTTGTGTTGTAAATTCAAATATAGTTACATGTATTGTAAAGCCAAATGTAAACTCATGATTCATGATATTTGCATAGGGATATTTTCTCTGTTTTCAGACACTGACTGTGTAGAAGGGTATTTCAGAACTCAGAACCCAGACGAACCCTGTCGTCCGTGTGAGGAAGCAACAGTAGAAGACAAAACCAAAGGGACGTTTGAAAAGTATTGTCCACAGTGTCAAACTAATGGGAGACATGGTCCAGCTTGCAGCCTTCACTGCAGTGAAGGATGCGTACAAAGGAAATGTGATCGTTGGACTGGTTTCTGTGAGTTCTGTAAAACAGGCTATTATGGTGACACATGTGTCAAATGTGTAAACTGTGAAGTCTGTGATGACGAAGGTGTATGCACTGGTAGCTGTCACCAAGGGTGGTTTGGAAGCTTTTGTGATTTCATGTGTCCTGGTAATTGCAACGGATGTGCCAGGTCTACTGGATCGTGTGCAGATGGTTGTGTTCCAGGTTACTTTGGAGAGACGTGTG
>NC_054705.1:36426623-36449123 GCF_016097555.1 Gigantopelta aegis | reverse complement strand
AGTGTAGCAAACTCAGGTATGTCCCTTTAAAATACATTTTACGTGAGTTGTTAGGAAAGTAATATTTCAAAATGCGGCCACTAGCATTAATTTGATTTTGAATTTTAGTCTGCCCACCTTCACTCGCATTAATTTAGGGACGCGTTAGTTTCTGGATCTACAGTATTCATTTGCTACACAGGGGGCTGGACTTAGCCCAGTGGTACAGCGCGCGGTCGGTGTGGGATCGATCCCCTTCGGTGGCCCGCCCCATTTGGGCTATTTCTCATTCCAGCCAGTGTACCACGACTGGTATATCAAAGACCGTGGTATGTACCACCCTGTCTGTGGGATTGTGCTTATAAAAGATCCCTCGCTACTAATCGAAAAAGAGTAGATCGTAAGGTGGCGATAGCGGGTTTCCTCTCTCAATATCTCTGTGCTCCTTAACTGTTATGTCTGACGCCATATAACCGTAAATAAAATGTGTTAAGTGCGTCGTGAAATAAAACATTTCCTCCTTCTTTCATTTGATACACACTGGCCTGCCAGATCAGTGTTTCACATATTATGTTCAGTGTTTGCGACTTACAAAATGATTTTGTTTAGAGTGTTTGACATTTGTATCTTATATAGACTAATATTTTTAGAGTTTAACCTACTAATGCCTTTTTGCATTTTATGTAGACTGACGAATATAATTGTGCTATGCTATAGTTTCATATTTTAAACTGTTGTATTATTATTTTTTCCTTTCCCCAGTGTGTTTATTGCTACTGTTATTAAAGGGACAGACCCTAGTTTTTACACACTACAGCATGTTTCACTATTAGAGCCGTTTATAATCACTGAAATCAAACATTACTTATATTTTATTGTTTAGATTATCCATTTCCGTAGAACCGAAGTGTTTCTGGTCATACTGATGTTTGTAGTACCAAAAATTGCATTTTTCATATTTTTAAAAACGCACGTGCGTCTGAGAAATAGCGGTTTACTGATTCGAGTTTTAGTCTATTTTTAAGGATATGTCTTGTTTTAACGTCACAGACTCTTCTTTCACTCTATTGTAACTTTATCCAAATGAGTTAGAGGTTTGTTGACTTGACTAAACTAAGTGTCCGTTCTTTACGGGTTAAAACTAGGGTCTGCGCCTTTAAACTATTATTTTCTGACACCTAATGCATTTAGGTCAGTCACTTAAAAGTTTTTATTTCCATAATTATTTTATTTCAAGAGTCATCTCATTAAGTTTATTGCTACTGTTATTGAACTTTTATTTTGCGACACCTAATGTAATTAAAATGACAAAAACTCTTCAACTGTAAACGTATCAGTATTCTTAACATCCTGGGTGTATTTATTAACATTATAAATAGCAACTTCTCGTCCTGAAAACCTATTTCATTTTGTTTGATATTCTGCTATTGATTTTTTAAATGTGTAGCTATTTATGTTTGATATGACTCTTGCAATTTTGACGTATGTATGTATTTATATATTTTTGATATCTTTATTATATTTTTGTTGTTATATATATATACAATTCCCTGATGCTACCGGTAGGTGGCCTTGAGCGAAATGAAGATCCGTTCTGTTGGAAGCTCGTTTTCGTTTTTGATATATTTATTTATATTATTTATATTTACTTGTTGTATATTAACATATTAAAAATATTTTTACGCAAATAAACTAATTATACATTTTCATTTCATTTCAACTGATTTTCGTGCTTATATTCAATTAAGGTTCAAGGACGCTGTCCTGGGCACACACCTCATCTATCTGAGCTAACTAATTGTTAGTGGTTAATGAGAGAGAAGAGGGTGTAGTTGTCTTACACCTACCCATTGCGTCGTTAAAACTCGCTCTGGGTGGGAGCCGGTACCGGTTTACAAACCCATTACCTTACAGCCTTATATCCGATGGCTTAGCCGCGACACCATCGAAGTCGGTTAGGCGAATCGATGAGTGGGCTTGTAATTTTATATTAAGTAAAGTTAAAATTCATATAAGAACATATTTTAAAGTTTTAAACCCATACCAACTCAAATAAAAAAACACAAACAAAACAAACAAAACAAAAACAAAAACAAAAAACAATCCGTGGACATAAAAATGTTGTGTTTTTTTAAACATTAATTGATTAATTGATTTTTGTTTTAAACGTTTTCATGCAAACAGGGAGAGGTTTTTCAGGACCTGTTTGTCGATCTGCAAAATTCAATATAGTATCCTTTTATTTTGTGACTGATGTGAAGAGAAGTTGTCACAAAAGCTCCCATTATTTACATACAAGAATCATGAGACATTATACCTTCAGTTGCTATGTTACATGAAAGTGTTACACTCTTGGTGATTTTTAGCAACATAATTGTTTTATTTATTTTTTATGCATACATGTGCAAACGAACATGTACTCGATAAGAAAAAATATACACGTCCATGTGCAAATGAAATTTACTCAATAGAAAAAAATAGAAAAAAATATATATACATTCATGTGCAAAGGATCATGTACTCGATAAGAATATATATACATATTCATGTGAAAAAGAACATGTACTCAGTAAGAAAATATACATATTTGTGTGCAAACAATAAAAAAATATACATATTCATGTAAAAACGAACATGCACTCAATAAGAAAATATACATATTCATATGCAAACGAACATATATGTACTAGATCAGAAAATGTACACATTCATGTGCCAACAAACATGAACTTAATAACAAAAAAATACATATTCGTGTGCAAACAATAAAAAATATACACATTCATGTGCAAAAGAACATCTACTAAATAATATTCATGTGAAAAGGGGCATGTACTCAGTAAGAAAATATACATATTTGCGTGCAAAAAACCCACAACATATTCATGGGCAAACGGACATGCACTCAATAAGAAAAACAAAACATATTCGTGTGCAAACGAACATGCACTCGATACAAAATATACATATCCATGTCCAAACGAATATGTACTCGATAAGAAAATATACATATTCATATGAAACGAACATGTACTCAATAAGGAAGTATACATATTCATATGGAAACGAACATGTATGTACTAGATCAGAAAATATACACATTCATTTGCAAAAGAACATCTACTAAATAACAAAATGTACATATTCATGTGAAAAGGGGCATGTACTCAATTAGTAAATATACATATCCATGGGAAAAGGAACATGTACTCAATAAGTAAATATACATATACATATTTGTGTGCCAACAATATATATATATATATATATATATATATATATATATATATATACACACACACACATGCAAACGAACATGTACTCAATAAGGAAGTATACACATTCATGTGCAAACGAACATGTACTCAATTAGTAAATATATACATGTATATATTCATGTGCAAACGAATATGCACTCAATAAGAAACTATACATATGCATGTGCAAAGGAACATGTGTGTACTAGATCAGAACATATTCACATTCATGTTCAAACTAACATGTACTAAATACGAACATATACATATTCGTGTGCAGACAATATATATATATATATATATATATATATATATATATATATATATATATATATATATATATATGCAAACGAATATGTACTCGATAAGAAAATATACACATTCATGTGCAAATGAACATTTACTCAATAGAAAAAAATATATATCCATGTGCAAATGAACATGTACTCAATAAGAAAATATACATATTCATTTGAAAAGGAACATATACTCAGTAAGAAAATATACATATTTGTGTGCAAACAATAAACAATATACATATTCATGTGCCAACGAACATGTATGCACTAGATCAGAAAATATACACATTCATGTGCAAACGTGAACTTAATTAGAAAACAACACATATTTGTGTGCAACAATACAACATATACATACTCATGTGCAAAAGAACATCTACTCAATAAGACAATATACTTATTCATGTGAAAAGGAACATCTACTGAGTATGAAAATATACACATTCATGTTCAAACTAACATGTACTAACAATAAAAACATATACCGTATAACCGGAAATTTTCGAGGATTTTTATTTTCGTGGGTTTCGAGGGTAAGTAGTCAGCATCGAAAATATAAATCCTTGAAAATATTTGAAAAAATCAACAAATTCTAACTAAAATATTTATTGTGAAAACCATAACACACTGACAATTTACCGGAACATTTTATTTCCTGTCATGCGCAGTCCACCGGATACGACAAGAGAATAGTATAGTCAAAACAACAAGTTAGAATTTTTAAAAAGTTATTGCTGAATCTCACTGTTTGTAGAATATAATGCGTCAGAGATTCGGGGGTGGATGAATGCAGATTTCAACATTTCCTGGCGTATTTTTAATTCTAACATAACTTTCATAATCCACCTTGCATGAATTGGTTTTATCGCCGAAGAACGCATTTCGATCTTGATGTCCGTTACAACTTCGCTGTGTTTCATAGCCAGGGAAACCCGCTTTGAATATAATGTGGTAAAATTAGACTTCATGGCGTCCTTAAGTGCTTTGTTCACACATACGTCGTAATTGGCTTTACACAAAATCAAAGACTGTGATCTGTTGTCTGTCGAATAGCATACCGGGTATCACAGTGGCCAATTAGGCTACAGGTGACTGTTCTATTGTTTAACTTTACACGTTGGTAGTATCGAACAACTGGCAGCCGAAGTGAAACTTTAATCAACAATAGCAAGTATTCTCGCAACTCGACTTGCTAAAACTCGAAAATAAATTCACTTTCAATTTAGATTTGGCAAACAACGAAAATAAGAAACCTTGAAATGTTTTTATACCCCAAACCACGAAAAATTAAGACCACGAAAATTTCCGGTTATACGGTATATATATATATATATATATATCTATATATATATATCTATCTATATATCTATCTATATATCTATCTATATCTATATCTATATCTATAGTTCCATGTGCAAACGACTACACACTCAATAAGAAAATATACATATGCGTGTACAAACGAACATGTGTGTAGTAGATCAGAACATATACACATTCATGTTCAAACTAACGTACTCAATAAGACAATATACATATTTGTGTGCAAACAATACAACATATACATATCATGTACTAGATAAAAATATAAACATCCATGTCCAACCGAGTATAAAAACATACACAGTCATGTGCAAACGAACATGTATTCAATAAGTCTGAATATATATATATATATATATATATATATATATATATATATATATATTCATGTGCACAGGACTATGTACTCATTAAGAAAATGTAAATATTCATGTTCAAAAGACTATTTACTCAACATTGAAATATATATTCTTGCACACAGGAATGTGTTCTCTAAATGCAAATACATACTAATGTTCCTATTCCAAACTGGCAGATGCACTATGTCAAACTATAATTAGTATTTCCGTGGGTAATGATCGTGCAACTACCATATACGTGTTTATTGAATCGCACACTTCCCTCTACCTGAGGTTGTTCCAGAGCGTGTAGTTTGGGCAGGAGTTGTCACATTAGTTGTTAGAACCAGACTTCCTGGATTGCTAGCAGCGGAATGGCTTGGTATGCTAACTGAGGAATTAATAAATATGCTAGCAGAAGAATGACTTAGTGTGCTACTTAATGGATGGGTTGATGTGTTAGCTAGAGACTGACTTGCTACAGTGGATGAAGACACCGAACTGCCATAGAGAAAAGAGGGTGTAGCTGAAGGTAAAACAGAATCAGGTTTCTCGGTTACAACATATTCAAGAAGAAACTAGGGGTAGCGTTGTGCGGTGTCTAAGATGACGTAGATGGATGGATCTGCCATGACATTGATGCAGGAGTCATAGAGAGTATGACCGGCCCTGGCAGGAGGTCTTCTGTAGGAATTGTCTCCCTTGTACTGACCGACGAGGACCTTCGAGAGGAGCATGGATCGAATAGGACCTCGAGTGTAGCAGTGACTGTACTTGGCATCCCTGGCAAAGTATGCACCATCGCCATAGACAGTGCCGTTCTTCCCACTGAGTCTGAAGTCGACGTTGTTGTGGCAGATTCCACGTATGGCCGCCCAGTCGTCGACAGTGCCGTGCAAGAGTCGTTTCTTGTCCACAGGACCAGTTACACCTTCACGCTGGAGTGCCATCTGCCATAAATATATATATATTTCTCTTCCAGAGGGTTGATATGGCTCATAAAACAAAGCAGTCCTTTGATACGTCCCCTTCAGAACTGGATGTGGCCCAGTACTTAGAGGCTACAGGTGGTGTCAGTTACAGAATCGTACACACACACACACACACTGAAATTGCAGGCTTTAAATGAATTTATTTCCTTTTACTAATTTATTTTTAAAAGATCCTTTGCCATTTCGTCAGCGACGCCTACAGTTTACTTTAGTTGGTCTGACTTAGATTACCAGCTTCTCTTCCCACACAAAGCATAACAAGAATACACATAATTATAATACTTTAATACCACAATAAAATACCTTCCAGGTACCACAGAGCAGTAAAACATAGTTACCTATGTCAATTGGACTAATATAGTTTACCCAGCTGACACTCTCTTGTGAACTGTCCAAAAACTGAGACTCTGTTGGCACTGTTAAAAGTCTTGCTGACTGAAAATAAGAATATCCTATTATAAAGAAATGGTCATGTCTGGGATTTGCACCAAAATCACTTTTAGCATTCATTCATCTTGTTTATTTACACTCATTCAAGACAAGGTGCACATATATTAGGGATATCTTTTATCTAGTGATCAATGGGATTAGGTACATTTGATTTATTTTGTAAAGCTACTACCAGCAAATGTGTGATGCACAAAGTTTAAAGTTTGTTTTAACACCACCACTGGAACACAATGCATTACTATTTATATTTGTTGCTTCAATTAAAAATATCTATAAAATATCATTGATAAAGAATTTTTTTCTTCGTATATATGAAGGCAGGATTCCTCAAAACTGTCACTGCTAGATATGTAATCTACACCCTTTGATTGGCTAAATTCTGGGAGATGTATGTCACTATCATATAGCAGATGTATGTCTTATTTAATCTCCAGTGTCTTGTAACAGTAATTTGGTTACCTGGTTGTTTTTGTTTGGGTTTTTTTCTGTCTGTTCCTGATGGCTTGTCAGTGTCAGTATCAGTGTCAGTATGCCTGGTGGAAGCTTAGTGTTCCGTTTGAGTGTCATCAGTGTCAGAATCGACTAAATCTGGAGATAATTCATCCATGCTATATGTAAAAAAGATAATTAAATACCTTACACTGAAAATAAATTGTACTTAAAAAAGTCTTGTACCATACACGCGATACAATTTCCGAATACATCCTCCCTACAAAGTGGTTGGGGTTAAGTTTAGGGTTAGGGTTATATAATCCCCATATTGTTTTTGTTTTAAATCCCTCTTTAAAAGGAAGGAAATGTTTTAATTAACGACGGACTCAACACATTTTATTTACGGTTATATGGCGTCAGAGATATGGTTATGGACCACACAGATATTGAGAGACGAAACTCGCTGTCGCCACTAAATGGGCTACTCTTTTCGATTAGCAGCAAGGGATCTTTTATATGAACCAGCATAAAGAAAGGATAGCACATACCACGGCCTTTGATATGGTGCATTGGCTGGAACGAGAAATAGCCAAATGGGTCCACCGACCGCGCATCAAGCGAACGATTTACCACTGGGCTACGTCCCGTCCCTCCCACCTCTTTAGAATGATGGGGGGGGGGGGGGGGAGGGGGGAGAGAGTTGTAATCAGGAAACTTTCCATACATTCTTTCTACATTACCAGTACCAGTAGAATAAACCCTAATTTGATTTAGTAATGTTTGTTGAATATTACTTAGTATAATATTTAAATTATATAATGCAGCCTGTTGTGCCTGTAGTGTAACCTACTTAGCTACTGTGATGTTGGCAAGAATGTATTGAACGAGTTTTATTTCAGTAAACCGGGAGTGGGCCGATTTCAGTATGCACACAATATGCAATGCTGCATATACTATGATTAATTCTGCAACTAATCTTATATGATGTGACATACGCAGTTATGCACGTCTGGTTATTCCTAATGTTTAAGAGTTATCGTTCCTGAATAGGTAGAATATGATTTTCTTTCATTCTTTATTTGGAAAAAGCTTTCTGAACAGTGCAAATACATCACAACTGATGTTAGAGGGAACTCACCCTATAAACAAAACGTAAATGCAGTTTGTTCTGTCTGATCCCATTTCCTTTTAAACGCAGAATCCGCATAATTGTTATGGTTTGCTTTTTGGTTTTATTATTGGAGTGTTGGAAGGGTAAACCGCTGATTTTCAGTTCATTTGTTTTACTTTGAAAAACTAACTTCAGAGTTAGAAACAGTGTTTCTAGAAATAAACAACATTTTATTTCCTGGAAATATTTCCTATTTGACTACAAAAGCCCTGTTAACTATAACGCACGTACAATTACCACACCACACGAAACAACACAACACATCAAAACACAATACAATCCAAGACAATAAAAAGAAATACTATCTTTATTGGGTAAATGATGCCTGAAAAAACAAAAACCTGTCTGAGAGATGGTGCATATCAAAGATTCCTTGTTAATAATGACAAAAGGTAGCGGGTTTCCACTCCAATAGCCGATGATTAATAAATCAATGTGCTCTAGTGGTGCCGTTAAACAAAACAAAAACTTTAAACTCATCCCGGGAAATACAACCACTTGATGCCTAAAGCATTTAGGGCCGAATTTAAAAAGTCCGTTCTTGCCCTACGCGTGTGTAACTACATTTCATTTCAACTTATTTTCGTTCTTATATCCAATTCAGGTTCAAACACGCTGCCCTGGACACACACCTCAGCTATCTGGACTGTCTGTCCAGGACAGCGGGTTAGTTGTTAGTTGGTTACTGGTTAATAAGAGAGAAGAGGGTGTGGTGGCCTTATATCTATCCATTGATCCCTTATGAGGCCGGTTGTAACTACATAATACATTTACGAAGACTATTTATTATTTTTTGTTGAAGGTTGTTGTCGCTGTTGTTGTTGTTTGCTTGTTGTTGTTTTTGTTTGTTTGTTTGTTTGTTTGTTTGTTTTTTTTTTTTTTTTTGTTGTTGTTGCTTTTATGAGTTTTTGGCACTGGCATTTAAGCATTGTAATTCGGTCCAAACTTTAGTGTGTGTGTGTGTGTGTGTGTGTGTGTGTGTGTGTGTGTGTGTGTGTGTGTGTGTGTGTGTGTGTGTGTGTGTGTGTGTGTGTGTGTGTGTGTGTGTGTGTGTGTGTGTGTGTGTAAAGATTTTGGGGCCTTATTTTTACTACCACCAAAAAAACATACATTTTCGTCCTCAAATGGGGCGGATGGTGATAGCGACACAGTAACCCAGACCCTGTTCCTACGAACCTGCATACTTTTAATCTCACTTTTTGTTTACTCCAGAAAATAGCATACACATCTCAGGGTTCAATTTGTAGTGTTTCATTTGTTTATAAAAAGTAGTCCACACCCCCCCCCCCCCCCCCCCCACACACACACACCGGATTTTGTTCATGGTACGGCCTTGATATCTTGATGCATTGTTGAAATAAAATTTGTTTTTCAGTTCGTGTGTATAATGAAATGAGAAGTCTTCCCGGGATATAGGAACCTCAGTTAGATCAAATTTTTGACAGACTGTAAAACGTTCTTTTTATAATGGTTGTCTTTTGACAGGTTGGTAATAATTAATTCCCCCTGATACAGCATGTTAAGTCTTCTGGTACCTGCAGTCCTGTTGCTTCTCTGCATACATAACGGTCAGTATATATATATTTTTTTTAATGATTAATCATCAAAGAGTCGTTTACAGCATTACAGGTGGAAGGGGTTTTGTTTTATAGAGGAGACTTAAGGTGCAACTTTCTAAAAGACGTTCATCAATATTAACTGCCTGCTTGGAACAATATGGTGACGTCCACTTTTATACGTTCTTAATATGTAAGGGTGGGTGGTGGGTACGTTTACTACTCGAGATATCAAGCATCGATTCTTTTACAAATGTTTGTTTTATTTAGCAGCACCACAAGAGCACATTGGTTATTGGATGTCAAATATTTGGTAATTCTGACACATAGTCATAAGAGGAAACCAGCTACATTCTCCCTAATGCAGCAAGGGATCTTTTATATGCACTTTCCCCAAAGACAGGAAAACACATACCACGGCCTTTGACAAGTTGTGGTGCACTGGTTGGAACGAGAAAAAAACCCCAATCAGTTCAATAGATCCACCGAGGTGGTTCGATCCTGCGATGCAAGCACCTCAACGGAGCACTCAATCGATTGAGCTAAATCCCTGTTACAAATGAGACAGTTAACTATAGCAATACCTTTTCTGATATTACCGGTGTAAACGGAATGCAAGTCCATAGGAACAGTGGTCTGCCCGGACTTAGTCTCCTAGGAATGCAGGTCCTAGGTCTAATATACCTAGGAATGCAAGTCCTAGGACTTATGTTCCTTAGGAATACAGGTCTGACTGCCAGGATATGAAGCACGGGCCGGACTTGCATTCCTGGACAATCAAAATTTAATTTCGGTCGTACACATAAAAATTAAATTATAAATGTAAAGAAAACGAAAAACAGTTTCCTTTTTGGTTTATTTAATTAACTTAGGATACTAGCGCCTCTGTTTATTTAAATATTTTCTATTTATTCCAATATTTTCCATTTATATAATTTGCAAGAGTTTGTACACGTTTTGTTGACCTTATTACATGAGCAGAACCAAGGTCTTTATTCATTGCGTATTGTTCCAACTAATAAATGTTTAAACATTTAAAAGTAACTCAAAAACATTTACCATAATTCGAAGCATATTAGTACTCGCAAATAGGTATAACTTGCCCATATGATATACCAACACAATTATCAGTTAGACATTATATATTGGTATTTGATAATAATAATAATAATAATAATAATAATAATATTAATAATAATTTAACTATAAACATGTGATATTTGCGTTATATACATTATCTTGTTATTATGTAATGTGTGTGCCTTTCTGTCGATAATGTTGCAGGCGCGTGTACATAGGGTGTGGGGTGGGGTGGCAAATGTCTTTACCTCTCCCCTGCATAGCTTACTGAACATGTGCCTGCTTTGTCAATTTGCTCATTTTAAAAAATAATTTGGTGTAACATATGACATATCAGACTCTAGCCTCTATGATATCTTAGTCCCAACAAACCATACCATCGATAAACAAATATGTTAAATGGTTTTCATTAATGTTTATCAATTAATAGAACTATCAATGACTAAGAGTGGGTTTTAGCAGCTCAATGGGCTACTACACCGACTAAAACAAAACAGTAATACCTGAACAGTTATCATACTGTCAATACTATGCACACACAATTTACAAAGATCCTTTTAAACAGACTAACTACTCATGACACTTTTACACCTGACCGTTTTGGTCGCAATAGGCATTCAGACTCCCTTTTTGGGAGAAGGGTGGGGGAGGCATGCTGATCATTATTGCCCGAATGAAACGAAAATGTCCGAATCTGGAACACAACGTATATTTATATTCGCATTACTACCAAGATGCTAAATAGGATTCCAAACAAATCAGTCTGCACTTTTAAATGGATTACAACTAATATTGTGAGTAAAATTATGGAAATGCTTGGTGAAGATTTTAGGCCAGCTCATTTTGCCCGAACGTGTCCATTGACCCCCCCCCCCCCCCCCCCCCACCCTCGATCCCCACTTCCACCCAGTCTCTAACGCTTATGGTGTTCCTAACGGCCAGGTATAATACAGATACCCTTTCCCCAATTCGTATCTCATGCTTTTTATGGTCGAAACTGCCATAAGGCAGACAGTGATAATTAATTTCAAGTGTTTTGATGCTAGTTTTAATTGTTCATCAATAAAAGTCGAATTTTCATGCTTATTATTCTGTTATTTTATATTGTAGTAACTGGTCATTATAGTACTAGTTGTAAGTACTAACTACTAGAACTAAGTACAGTTTTTAAAGTTTTATTTTAGGCATTTTCAGGAATCATACATATGTAATAAGCAAACTATCGGAAATAAATTCCAGAGGACTAGGAATACTAGAATTGAAAGTCCTGTGGACTAGGAGTACCAGGAATAAAAGTCCCACGGACTTACATTCCTCGAAATGCACGTCCCACAGACTTAAATTCCTAGAAATACAAGTCCCACAGACTAGGATCCCGAGGAATGGAAGTCCGATCGGACAAAGATTAAAAAATCACAATTAATCAGATTGTGACTTACCGTCAAAATATAAACTAACAAAACATATTATTAAAAGTTATGTTCGTGCATATAGAAATTGTCTTTTGTTGTTCATCAAATGTTAGTTTTTTGGAGTTACCAGTTTTCATATATATATTTTAAAAACAATTTTGGGCTACATATTGAGATGGGGGGGGGGGGGGGGGGGTATATTTCTTCGTGTTGAACACATGGACATATAGCCTACTTTATATCTGTAGTTGCTTTATATACTTTGAAAAAAGCAAGATATTCGTCCTACTTCAATATCGTAACAAAAATGTAAGACGATTACAAAAATGCACTCACGTGTCTGATCCACAAGTCTATGACGTAAACAAAATAATAAGTTGATACTCAAACTTAAAAATATTTTTTTGACATGCAGATTTGAACCCAGATTAAACTTAAGAGACTCATACACTTATCCATCACACTACGATAGAAGGCTGCCAAAACCTCACTTTTTTCTCATGTCTTTCTGGCAGCTCGTGCAAATTGCAGAGTATAATAAACGGACATATAATTTGTCGGACTAGTATTTCTGTCACTGCTATAGAAGGAATTTAAGTCCGGTAGGAATACAAGTCCTAGGATAAAAACAACTTAAAAATAAACCAGGAATGAAAGTCCGGGTAGGACTATGGTTCCTAAGCTATGGAGGTCCGATAGGACTACTGTTCCTACGGACCTGCGTTCCTTTTACACCGGCCTCGGTGGCGTCGTGGTTAAGCCATCAGACATAAGGCTGGTAGGTACAGTGCTCGCAGCTCGGTACCGGCTCCCACACAGAGAGAGATTTAAGGACTCAATGGGTAGGTGTTTGGCCACTACACCCTCTCCTCTCACACTAACTACTAACAATTAACAACTGACATACTGTCATGGACAGACAGCCCAGATAGCTGAAGTGTGTGCCCGGAACTGCGTGCTTGAACCTTAATTGGATATCAGCACGAAAATAAGTTGAAATGAAAATGAAAATGTGATATTAGCAACTTTTAATCTTTCAGGAGTGACTTTTACCTGTACAGACAGAAGACCTCATTGTTCGCACGAAACCTGTTCTAGTAGACATATTATGGACTGTATGAAGACGTGTGGTATTTGTACACGTATTGGTTAATAGTGTGTTTAATAGTGCAACAGTAAACATAATCGCAATGTGAAATATCATTTAAGTATTTTCGAAAAAAATAATAATAAAAGACATGTATGATTGTCGTAAAATCAAATATAAAAGTAAAACTGTCGTAAGATCAAATATAACTTTTCTTGTTATACCAATTGTAGTTTCAACTGTTCTTTCAATTCAAATATAGCTACACATAGTGTAAAGTCAAATAACAGATTTGTAAAGCTCAATGTGAACTCAATATAATTCACTACTAAATGTATACATTGATTGTAATAGAATATAACTTTTCTTGTAATATCAACTATAGTTTTCAACTGTTCCAATATATGAGTGAAAACTTCGGTGTCTCTGAATTTTCGTTAGTATACTATTAACATCACCAGGAGAAGTCTGAACATACAAACAAAGTACTGCAGCATTTAAAAGCAAGTTAAAGACTGTTCATGTAAAAGCTAAAAGTTAAAAGGGTAATCATATCACGTGATAAGCTGGCTGCAAGAAGTAACGCAATAAAAGTTAGTTAATACTTGAGTCATACTCACTGAGTCCCTCGGGCCACAGTCAGTGTATTCAAGTGATGCATCCACAATGATTCAGCACTGTTCAATTTAGTTTTATCAAGATCGGCAGTTAATTTTGAAATTATAATCGTGTCCTGCTGTGTTGTAAATTCAAATATAGTTTCATGTATTGTAAAGACAAATAATAGATTTCTAAAGCCAAATGTAAACTCAACGTATTTCATGACATTTTCATAAGGATATTTCTTCTGTTTTCAGGCTCCGACTGTGTAGAAGGATACTTCAGAATTCAGAACCCAGACTAACCCTATCGTCCGTGTGAGGAAGTAACAGTAGAAGACAAAACCAAAGGGACGTTTCAAAGCAATTGTCCACAATGTCAAACTAATGGGAGACGTGGTCCAGATTGCAAACATAACTGCAGTGAAGGATGCGTACACAAGAAATGTGATCGATGGACTGGTGTCTGTGAGAGGTGTAAAACTGTCTATTGTGGAAGTATATGTTTCAAACGTGGACACTGTGATGTCTGTGATGATCGAGGTGTCTGCAGTGGTAGCTGTCACCAAGGGTGGTTTGGAATGTTATGTAAGCTCCAATGTGACGTGAAATGCAAAAGATGTGACAGGTCTACTGGACAATGCTATCAATGTGCAGAAGGATATTCTGGTACCACTGCACTGAAACATGTAGGAGTATATCTTATCAACAAGATGGCACGTGTTCTGAATGATGTAAGGATGGTTTATATGGAGACAAGTGCTCAAAAACCTGCAGCACCATCTGTTTCAACAAACGTTGTCACCAAACTATCGGATCGTGTGCAGATGGTTGTCTTCCAGGTTACTCTGGAGAGAAGTGTGACATAAAGTGTCATGGAATGTGTCTTGGCAACTCCTGTGACAGCCCAATGGGTAAATGTAAAGAAGGTTGCAGCAGGCCCGGTGTATACGGTCCTTTCTGTAACTATACTTGTAATGGTAACTGCGAGTATGTGCGATGTCAGAGGGATGCGTTTGGTAATGTTCTGTGTAGTGCTGAATGCATCAGTGGTAAAATGGGAGACCACTGTACAGAGGACTGCCATGCGTATTGTCACGGACCATGCGACCAAACATCTGGTAGGTGTTTAAAATTATGTAGGTCTGGTTACTATGAAAACGACTGATCTGAAAGGTGCCCTGTTAAATGTCTCATGGACAGCTGTCTCCGGGACGACGGCACCTGCACCTATGGCTGCAAACCTTCTTTCTATGGAGCCACGTGTTATAAGCTCTGTAGTAAGAACTGCAGGAAACCAGAGTGCCATATCGACCCAGGACTAACCTGCGTGGATGGATGTGTTGGTGGGTAGAGAGGAAACTACTGTGAACAGAAATGTCAAGACATTTGTTCTGTTTGTGATCAACACTCTGGAAGATGTAGTGGGTGCGTGGAGGGTCTGTATGGGGAGAACTGCGATAGTCTTTGTACTGACGGGTACTCTGTGTGTAATCAGGCCACTGGAACATGTATGGCGCCCAGAGCTGAAGATTCAAATAAAAAGCATCGGTGAGTATGTATACGCAGCATTTCTTTTATTTACATTTTCCCCCGGCGTATATCAAGGAATGCTTTTGTTTGTTTGCTTGTTTGTTGTTGGTTTTTGTTTGTTTGTTTTCGGTTTTTTGGTTTGATGTTGTTTTTTTGCTTTTGTGTGTGTGGTTTTTTCTCTGTTTTTTTTTAAAAAGTAAATGTTATTATTCCATGAATTGCCACATTTATATCAATATCACCTAACTACGCAGATTGGGTATATTATTTAATGCATATTGATGCATAAACCTGGACATTGTTTCAAAGTGAAAAAAAACTTGACATTAATTATCCAGCTAACGAGTTTATTAACAATACACTTTACATTTTCCTATGTATCTACATATTATTTCTTGATCTAGTTTATTCGTCTATACATGTACATTGTTTCTTGTACGTGCATTTTGTTCATCTATGTATTCATTCTTGTTGTACGTGTATTTTATTTCTCTATACATCATTTGTTTGGTGTACGTGTATTTATCCCTCTGTACATTATTTCTTGATATACATGCATTTTATTCCTCTTTATATTATGTCTTTTGACAATGGTGTATGTGTATTTTATCCATCTATACATTATTTCTCGGTGTACGTGTATGTTATTCCTCAACACATGTATTTCTTGTTGTGTCTGTGTTTAATTTCTACATTGTTTCTTATATAGACACGTGCACTATACATTTGTAACGGGAATCCCTAGATCTCTGTGTATCTTAACCCGTGTATTAGTTTCCCAGATTCAATGTATCTGATCTGGCTTTCAAGGTAGCTGTCTATGATAAAGAGTTTCACTAAGGTCTAGTGCAGAAGACGAAATGAAAACACAAAATTAACTAGTCAACTTTTATTTACACTTAACATAAAATCACACAAAACATTTATTAGGAATAAGATTACTTCAAACCTTTCATCCTACCCCAAACCTAACAATTTACACCTCGTAACTCCACACAACCTAATAAACAAGACATGTTCGTAGCTCAGGCAAACATAGTACCTTTCTGCTGCAAACAAAATCACTATTACAAAACCTAACACAACCACTAAACCACTGCTACCAAACCTAACACAGGACAAAAGACATGGTCTACTCGAACAGAAGTTAGGCATGCATGGTACCTTTGGCTATCTCCCAAGTAAGACTTCAATATATAGTACTTCCCGCTTAATATAGTCTACTCAGGACTTCTCAAAATAACAATCTTAAATAATTTAACTTTAATATAATAATAATAATTCAGCGAATGCTTAATTAATACCCAACTTAATCTACACTAATTACAAAATATATTACCAAATTACAATACCTAAAATATTACCAAATCAACAAATCTATATCCCATATAATAAAACATTAATTATTAAAAGAATAAATCCATATCACCTATTTTCAACACAACTTAATTCCGTTTCCCTTACACATTGAAAGAAAAACTGTTCCTAATACAACGATTGTAATATGGACCGGAAGCCTAAAATAATTTGAATAAAATTATTCATTGATTAATAATTCGTATATATACAATTTCTTCTTGTATATATTCAATTTATTTTATTCGTATATATTACAATTGTTTTTTTTTACTGCAAGCATTTTATTTATCTATACTGTATTTCTTTTCCATTTATTGTGTTCCTATATATTGTGTGATTCATTAAAAATATATAAGTCTGGATGAAGGAAAGAAGTGCGTTTCATTCTGGATGAACTACACTACAACCGGCCTCACTAACCCACTGTCCAGGGCAGACTGCCCAGATAGCTGAGGTGTGTGTCCAAGACAGCGTGCTTAAACCGTAATTAGGTATAAGCACGAAAATAAGTTGAAATGAAATTAAATGTAGTAGAATATGGTGACAATCGTTTTAATAACACAGACACACACACATGGACATATATATATATATATATATATATATATATATATATATATATATATATATATATATATATATATATATATATCAGTGTTCTAGCTAGCAGTAAATAGGAGGGCGGCGCGCCCTGCCCATATTTTGTGCCGCCCTGTCCCGACTGTTGCCGCCCTGCCTTTTTTTTTTTTTTTTTTTTTAACGGCCATTCCATTTTTCGGTGTTCAATTTGAACTGTGGCAACTCTAGCTAATTTACGAGTTAGCTCCCCTGATGTCGGAAATTGGTTATTTTCAATTATTATGAAAACAAGTTATAAAAGTTACAAATACCACTACTTTTTACACAAAATGTTGTTTAACCATGCCAACACGAGAAAGGAAACTGACAGCGTTACAGAAAGCGGCTGGATCGTGCCAAAAAATTTCCTTTAGATCAAAGTAAGTGTCCATTTTTTATTTTATTTTTTACGACAATTTACATCCGATGCTGAATTAATATTTGTACAGTTATAGAAATATATGACTTTCTGATCGATATACCTTACAATAATCATTTTCTTAAATATTTGATGTAAACAGGCTTTTATTAAAAATTAAATGTTAGTATTGTTGGGTGGTTTATTTGTTTGCTTGTTTGTTGTTTTGTTTTTTTCTCTCTCTTCTTTTTTCAACATATGGCTGACCTCCCGGTCTACATCAACTAACTTACACTTATTTACTTTTATACAATGATAGACACATTTGTTATAACAAAGCAAAAATAATAAAACCATTTAATAAAAATCACCATAAACTCTCGGTAGATTTAGTTGTCAATATATTTTGCATTTTAATACAAAATTAAAAAAAGATTAAAATAATAATAATAATACATGTAATAATAATAAAAATTTAAAAGTTGGCAGTTACACTGTTAATATATTAATAGTTACAAATATTTGCCTAAATAAATTATTATCATTCAATTGAATATGTATTGTGAGTTATAAATTGTTCTGTTATTTTATCAGATTTCAGGATAGCGATATAGTCAACTCTTTGGCAATATTGGATGTGTCTTCACTGGATGAGGATGTTCCTGTATTGTATGGAGAAATGGAGATGGAAGCTCTTGCTGTTCACTTCAACATGCTTGAATAGAACCTTCTAATGGAGAGGACAAATTTTCTTTCATTGATGGAATCCAGACTCTCCCAGGGATTGTAAAAGTGCTTTTGGGCCCTGATAAAAGTGGACTATGTACAGGCAATGTATCCACTGCTAGCCAAGCTTGTGTCTGTAGCACTGACTCTGCCTTTGAGCAGTGCTGAATGTGAAATAGTGTTTTCTCAGTTGAAAATGATAAAAACAGACAGAAGGAGCAAACTAAATGTTCCAACTGTAAGCAAGTTACTTCAAATTAAACTTATCTGGAAATTCATTCACGTTGAAACTCTGCTAAATAAGACAACAGAGAAGTTCCTAAGTGTAAAAAACAGAAGATGTTGCAATCTGTGAAATAAACTGATCAGTTGTGTGTCCCTATTGATGTTGCATGGTGCTAAGTTGTATATAAATACCTCAGAATTTGTTTCATTTTTTGTGTGTATGTAACAACCCAAAGATGTTAACTATGAAACTGACCAGTGTATGTCCAGCAGTACATCCATACAACTGTTGCATTATTTATCAACCCTATATTATTAATTAGCATTAAATCCATAATTTGAATATTTTGTTAGGTTTTTGGGTCGGTTTTTTCTTCGGTTATGGTATATAAATTACTGCCTTCATAAACAATTATTCCCGCAGAAAGTGCCCTAATAATAAGTGAGCACCCTGCCCTCCTCAAATCCTAGCTAGAACATTGTATATGTATGTATGTGTGTGTGTGTGTGTGTGTGTGTGTGTGTGTGTGTGTGTGTGTGTGTGTGTGTGTGTATTAATACACACACACACAGACACACACACGTAAGTGTGTTTTTATTTTCACGCGGCCGATATTCGAAAAAGCATCTTTTGAAGCACATTCATTGATAACCACACACTCAGCTTCTCACAGTTATGACGTGATTGACGATAGTAGGTCAGTAACGGATTACCAAACAGTTCCGATGAGCATTGAGAGCTCCATGACGTCACTAAAGCTACCATCTCAAGGAGAAGTATTTGATGACGTCGAGGAACGTCAGTGGCTCAAATGCAATGGTCACGCAACAGATGGCAGTGAGAGATCTACGTCATCGCTTTATTTGTATCCAGCTCAACCTGACGAATTTCTGTAGGGATTAAGGGGACATCTTACTATCGCATGTAACGCCACTATATTGAGCAGCGGTAGACTCGTACACTAGCAGCATGACAGTGGCGTGACGTCACTAAGGATAGGTTTAGCACTGAAACATGCAGATGTTACGTAACACAATACAGTCCGTCTATATCGGCTAATAACCATAGTCTGTTTTTAGTTTTCACATGTTTTTCATATATATAATTTGTGCTTGTATCAACATAGAGGAAAAAGGAAAACAGTTTTAGCGGAGAGAGAGAGAGAGAGAGAGAGAGAGAGAGAGAGAGAGAGAGAGAGAGAGAGAGAGAGAGAGAGAGTATATTATGTTCTGTGAAATTAAATAAAATTATATCAAAAGTTGTATGATTAGGGAAACTGATGTACTTCCACGTTAGTCCTAAAATGGACAGCAATAACCGTGATTATCACAGGACTGTCATTTTGGTTTCGTATTCAATAACATATGCTGGTAGAGCACTATGTTTTCTTATTGCTAAAAGTAAAAACATGGGAGGCATGAATTTTAATGTATTTGGAAAGCTCTACGATAACTTACTTCTACCGATTATTACTTATGGAGCATCGGTTTGGGGAACTGAGGTATATTCTTGTATTGGGACTGTTCAAAATAGAGCTTGTCGGCTTTTTCTAGGTGTGGGGAAGTATACCCCTACGGATGCAGTGCTTGGGGATATGGGTTTGGATGCCTGTGTTTCTGTCACAGAGGAAGGCTGTTATAGCAGCGGTACAGATGAACCAAAGTGAATAATTATAGACTCAGTAAGGTTTTCAATTGGGCTGAGAAAGTGTTCTTCTGTTCGTTGCAAAAACTGAATTTTTGTTGTGTATAATGTTTTTAAAGTGTGTAATTAAGACCACTTTTACAACACTGATGCTCTTTATGCCAATATTGTATATGCATTAATGAACATTCTTGTTGCGAAATATCTATCTGATTGGTCTAAACAGATAGGTGGGCAAACTGGTAAACTTAGAATGCACAAACATTTTAAATGTGAATATTTTACTGAATTTTATGTCAACTATTTTGCCAGGAATGCATATAATTGCTATTTCCAAATTTAGATGTGGCGTTGCACCTTTAAGGATAGAAACTGATAGATATGAAAGTCTGCCATTAGAGGAAGGAAAATGCACTATGTGTAAAACCCTTTTAATTGAAGATGAATTTCTCGTTTTAATGAAGTGTCCTCTTTATGATGATTTTAGATGTCCGCCGTTTTCAAAAGCTAGTTTTTTAATTAACGATTTTCATCAAATGTCGAAAGAAGACAAATTTTATGTGGGTTCTTTTTAGCGTTCACGTTATTATATTTTAAAAAGGTGTAAATGGTTTTGATATGGTTCATTTATGGCATGTATATATATATATATATATATATATATATATATATATATATATATATATATATAGATAGATAGATAGATAGATAGATATATATTATATTTCAACACTTTTATGTCTACTGTGTATTTTATTATAATACATATTTATTTTAATAGTTTTTCCATAAGGAGTGGCCTTTTTATTATTTTAGTAAGAATGTTTATGTATGTATGTACTATTGTGGGTGAGATTTTAATAAAATACCTGTCTGTCTATCACATATCTTAGTCTAATTAGTTTGACTAGTTCGTCACGTTTGGCAGGCAGGCAGTATCACTAATCAGTACATACAGATATTTCTAAATGACGACTCCAAATCAGAATTAACTTGTTTTGTGTTGAAAACCACTTGCTTACACTATAGGAAAATCCCAAATTGGGAAAAGTTGTCTTAATTTTCACCCTTTATTTCCGAAACATCCCGCTTTTCTCAGTTCATAACGTATGTCCATCTTTACTAGATTAAAAGTTGCAGTCGACCGGCTAATCCGGTGAAATGTGCTTAGAAAAGGTTTTGGTAGCATTTTGTGTTTGTGTTAAAAGTGGGTAACCATGCTACATACTTTCCCAGTTGTCTAAGGTTTCAGAAAAACCCGGTTACAAGCGCGGCATTTGTCAATGAAGGTGAAATACTGAGGTGACAAGGTCAAGTAAAAAAAAAGTTTGTTTTAACGACACCACTAGAGGACATCAACGGCTATTGGATGTCAAAGATATGGTCATTTTGACTCAGTCACAGAAATGAAACCCACTACATTTTTTCCATTAGTAGCAAGGAATCTTTTAGATGCACAATTCCACAGACAGGATAGCACATACCACGGCCTTTGATATACCAGTCGTGGTGCACTGGCTAGAGCGAGAAATAGCCCAATAGGCCCACCGACTGGGATCGATCCTAGACCGACCGCGCATTAAGCGAGCGTTTTCCTACTGGGCTACGAGGTCAAGTAAGGTGAAACATAAATTTCAACCTAAAATCATCTACTCTCAATATGCAGTCTTTCGCTTCATTTATTGTAATTTAAACAGTTATGAGGCATGTAAAATGTGAAATAACATACAACCGCAGTAGCATTTAAGTAGAAAAGTGTTGTTGTTTTCCTTAATGGTATACTCTTGAAGTAGTGGCAAATTTAAATGTAGTCATGGACTTTTTAATGTTAAAAGCAGTCATGTTTCATCAAGACTTCTAATTCAACTTATTAGCAACAATTATTTTACTTTTTATTTTAATTATTATTCCGATATTTGTTTGATCAGATTGTTAAAATGACGTTAAGAGTCAAATAAACTTGTACGCAATGCACTATATACTTAATATTCACAGACTATCACTGAATTTTCATTTATGTAGATGATCATAACGTATACACTAAAATGTTTCTATAAGGTT